>NC_069509.1:178002314-178094814 GCF_027579735.1 Bombina bombina | reverse complement strand
GGGGATTGTACCATCTGGTATGACTCAATGTGTTAGTTGCTGACATGATACAAGTCCCACTGGCCATTTAAAATGCTGGTGCACTGCGTATATCTAGATATTCTTCACATGCACCTGCAGAGGAAAATGCTAACACTAAAACAGTGATAACATTTAGTAGAATCATTTCTGTCGTACATTTATATTGCAGAAAAACAAAAGAAAAAAAACAGAGATGCACTCAACTAGGCTTAGAACTGAAGCTGGAAATATTTCCTTGCTTAGCCCCTCCTTACTCCCCGGGTACAAACTCTTTCTGCACACTATGCCTTTCACAAAGGTAAAATCTCCTGTAGCATATCAGTCTGACCCTGCCACATGGCCGTCCAGCACCCAAATACCAGGCAAATCTCCTGTAGCATATCAGTCTGACCCTGCCAAATGACAGTCCAGAACCGAAATACCCGGCAAATCTCCTGTAGCATATCAGTCTGACCCTGCCAAATGATAGTCCAGCACCGAAATACCAGTCAAATCTCCTTTGAACAAGGGAAAACAAACAAACCCCAGACGTACGTTTCGGCCTCTATGGGCCTCGTCAGTGAGGTGCAGTTGCATCCCTCTAAGGCATGTGTGCAAGTAGGCCACATCTGGTTACCCCTTTTTCTCTTAGAATGTCCCTTTAAAATTTTAGATCTGTTCTATGTGCGTTTCTGGTTCTGCTGTGTTGGCTACTTAGCCAGTTTAAATACACAAATACCCTCCAAAACAGAGGGGAAAGTATTGTGAGCTACAAATTGTAGCTTAATAAGAAACTATAGACAGAATGTTACAATTTAAAACAATATATTTAATCTTTGCAAAGTATACACAATAAAAAAACAGACAAAGGGGACGATTTACCATTGAGCGGACGGACATGATCTGCTGTAGCAGATCATGTCCGCCACACATCGATAAATGCAGACAGCATATGCTGTCAGCATTTATCATTGCACAAGCATTTCTAGGGAAATTCTCGTGCAATGCCGCCCCCTTCAGCTAGCAGGGGGTGTCAATCAACCCAATTGTATCCGACCGAGCTGATTGCTGAAGCGGAGTGGGTCGGAAGCAGCATCCGCTGCTTCATAAATCGACCCCAAAGTCATAAAATGAATCGTCAGACTAATAAACAGTGTAGTATCCGAATACATACCTTAAAAATAATAATTGTGATGGACACCGGCTACCCCGACTGGCTAGCTCCGCCAAGAGGTTCCTTAGTGGACCTGGAACTTTTAGCTATAGAGCGGAGAGAAGTAATTATAGCTAGAGCCCACCCAAATAACCAGACAAGACCAGTTTTCAGGTGAAACACAAACAGACTGCTGCACGCCATTTCTGCCTCTCCAGACAGACTGGCACCCCCATAGGAGCCACATTCCCATAGAGTCCCCATAATACAGAGGTGGTGGTTTTGGGGTGATCCCGAGGGAGCGGCGGCTATTGAGCATGTGTGTAGCTTGTTTACAACATATACATATATATATTGCAGTCTACAACTAATAAACAACATTTTCATCCGTGACATCTTTCAATTTTTTGGATTGCACATTCGGTTTATTTTGACTTTGAATAAATTTGACTTTTAGTTCTTGTAACTATCTCCTGTACTGTGGTCTGTTGACATAGAAACTCAGGTCTAGATGCTTTTATATATATATAAACATGGCAGCCTCCACGAACAACACGTGTGTAGAGGCTGCCACGTTGTCAAGTGTCTGAGCTTGCTCTGAAAAGTCCCAGCTTTTCCAGCACGCTGGAAGCGCTGGGACTTACGTCAGCAGAGCGCTCAAAAAACGCCCAGCCTCTCACTTGCAAGTGTTAAGAAAACGCTCCAAGCGAGTCCCAGTTCGCTTGGAGTGCTGCCCGAACGCGGCCTAAGTCAGTTTGCAAAGTTGGTTACAAATGACTTTTCAGCCAATCAGAATAAAGCTAATGCAGGTAAGCTGACTTGTTGGTTAAAGTTGGGACAAATTCAGTTCAGGACGGTTTTACTTCCTTTAAACTTGGCATTTGTAGTGCAACTCTAGCACAACGTCAAACTCTTGTCTTTAACACATTATGTTCAATTGAATTTTTTTAAGTTCAATGAGAAGTCTGAGCTTTGTAAATAATATTTTTTGTTTTATTCATAATATTTATTTACTTAATATTTGATTGAATATTATGGGTATTTTCTGTTACTTTCCAATACAACATCTTTTTTCTGTTGACGTGTGTACTTTCCCCAGCTTAGACATGTTTAATGTGACAAAAGCTCGTTCTGTTTTTCATTTATGTACATTGAATCCTTTGTAACGTAGGGAATGTTATCTGCACATAATCTCTGTATTTTTATTTACACCATTTAGGGACCAATACATCTCCAGACTGTTGTGTGAATTCCCTGTCATTTTGCAGCCGTTAGTGATCTTATGTCCTCAGCTTAATAACATAAATAACTATAAATTTGCACTAATACATTCTCCATCACAGCTATGGCTTCATTTATAGTTCATGCCATAATAGTAAGCCCTGTATTGTCACAAAGGCCTCATGACCTTAAAGGGACATTGTACACTAGATTTTTCTTTGCATAAATGTTTTGTAGATGCCTAATGAAACGACGGAGCCATACGCCGAGAAACGCATTGCATTTTAATTGGAGACATCCGTGATAGATGTACTCTGTATCAGCCTTGTTGTTATTGTTATCCTTATGTTGGTTTTTATTAACGTTTTTAAAAAAATTTTTAACTACTGACTCTGACTTGAGCTGAGTTTTGGGAAGAGACAGTTACAGCTACCGGACGGTGGGAGTGTCTGGATGCCAGCCCACTGACAGGCTGTGAGTTGTCAGTTTGCCTCTACCAGCACAAGAGAGCGCTTCACCAAATATGAGTACCCTTACTCCTAGTATCCTAAGGTCATTTCATTTGAAGATTGGAACACTCATGGGCGTCTCTTTGTTTTCTAGATTGCTGCATTTGTATAGCCCATCTGGGAGTGTTTTTGTAACAGTGTACTACTGCCCAGTGAAGTATAGGCTCCTACAGTGCCCCCCTGTAATATAGATTTATTCATTACCCTCTGTAGTATTGCTACCAGCAGGGCCCCTTATACTACAGCAACCTTGAGTGCCCCTATAGAATAGCCCCTTGCAGTGTCCCCCTGTAGTATAACTTTCTGCAGTACCCCCTGTACTATAGCACCCTGCAGTGCCCTCTGTAGTATAATACCCTGCAGTGCCCCCTATAGTATAGCACCCTGCAGTGCCCTCTGTAGTATTATACCCTGAAGTGCCCCCTATAGTATAGCACCCTGCAGTGCCCTCTGTAGTATAATACCCTGCAGTGCCCCCTATAATATAGCACCCTGCAGTGCCCTCTGTAGTATAATACCCTGCAGTGCCCCCTACAGTATAGCACCCTGCAGTGCCCTCTATAGTATAATACCCTGCAGTGCCCCCTATAGTATAGCACCCTGCAGTGCCCTCTGTAGTATAATACCCTGCAGTGCCCCCTATAGTATAGCACCCTGCAGTGCCCTCTGTAGTATAATACCCTGCAGTGCCCTCTGTAGTATAATACCCTGTAGTGCTCTCTGTAGTATAATACCCTGCAGTGCCCTCTGTAGTATAATACCCTGTAGTGCCCTCTGTAGTATAATACCCTGCAGTGCCCCCTAAGTATAGCTTTCTGCAGTACCCTCTATAGTATAACTTCTTACAGTACCCCCTGTAGTATAGCACCCTGGAGTGCCCCTATAGAATAGCCCCCTGCAGTACTCCCTGAAGTATAGCCCTCTGAAGTGCCCCCTATAGTATATATATATATATATATATGTATAAATATATATTGAGCCAATGACAAAAGGCTTATATGTGCAATCACCAGCTAGCTCCCAGTAGTGCACTGTTGCTCCTGAGCATACCTAGGTATGCTTTTCAACAAAAGACACTGTGAGAATAAAGCAAATTTGATCATTGAAGTAAATTGGAAAGTTGTCTAAAATTGCATGTATATATTTTACTTTACAGTCCCTTTAAAGGGACACTCAAGTCAAAATGGAACTTTCAGGATTCAGATAGAGCAGCAATTTTAAACAACTTTCCAATTTACTTCCATTAACAAAATGTGCACAGTCTTTTTATATTTATACTTTTTGAGTCACCAGCTCCTACTGAGCATGTGCAAGAATTCACAGAATATACTTATATGCATTTGTGATTGGCTGATGGCTGTCACATGATACAGGGGACTGGAAATAGACATAACTTTTAAATTTTAACTTCAGACTAAGTGCTATTGCATTGTCTTTTTATCATGCATGTGTTGTTTATGCAAATCTACAGTATTTAATGAAATAAAGCTTATTTTACACTATTATGCCCTTTTGTCTTATTGGATTGACTCCTATGAAAGCAGACGGGTGGGTCTGTTAATTAAATTCTTTGTTCTCCTTCTATCACTAAATTGTGTATTTACAAATGGTAATCAGTAGATATTTTGGAGGTAAATATACGGTACCTGCCTCTCTCTTCAGGTGCTAGTGACTGTAACTGATTCATTCTAAAACAAAGCTCTGTACAGGACAGGAAACTTTCCCTTCTCCTCCCAGATTGCGGGCCATTTGCCAGTGAGCCCAGC
Organism: Bombina bombina; assembly: GCF_027579735.1. Taxonomy (NCBI): domain Eukaryota; kingdom Metazoa; phylum Chordata; class Amphibia; order Anura; family Bombinatoridae; genus Bombina; species Bombina bombina. Next base: position 178,090,165 of record NC_069509.1, on the reverse strand, counting down.
AGACGTTGGCATGAGAACCAGAGGGCTGAAACTGGACGTGGTTTGGGGACACATCATATAATGTTAAGTGAAATATAAATAATATCATTCTGAAGATTGTGAGTGAGACAGAAGACTTAGGAATCGTCCTCTGCGGTGTTCATAGGAAACAGGACAGGCAATGGAACTCAAAACTTTGTTCTTGGTTATCCTTTATCAGTGTAAGTAATACAGTACCATAAGGTAAAATATTCATATAATATAGTTAAATCATATTTATATGAAATTACGTGTACAGTAAATCTTTTTAATGTCAAATTTGGAAGAAAAAAAATGGATTTTGAGTTTCTTGATATTATCTTTTGGTTTATTTTGTTTTTAATTAAACAAATTTCTCTATGGATTTTGCTACAGGACACATGAGAATACGTAGGTGTAATATCTTTATTTTAAATCCAGTTAGTATAAATTAATCATTTTAATGGTATATTATTTTACTAGTGGTTGGAAATATAATAATTTAGCATTTGTAGCAGAATGTTTATTTAGCAGATAGTTCTGTCAAATTATATGTTTTCAAGGAGAGAAATAATTTGGTGAATGATAAAGTGAAATAATCTGATCCTTTACCTCCCAACCAAGAGTCATCTAGGAACATATGAAGAGTATTTTGTGGCGCTATACAAATATATGATGATAATAATAATAATAAATGATAATATCAGACAGAGCACAAGTAGGCATATCTGTAGGGATAGATTTGGCATTAGGCAAAGCAGGCAGCTGTCTATAAGCGCTATCCTCTTCCTGGCTAAACATTTTGTGCACTTCTCATTTTGCTAGTACAGGTAATCAGAAGCTTTACTTGAGATTTCAGCTTCACAAAACCACAGGCTTGGATCAGTTAGCTGCATTCTCAGTTTCATATGTTTATGTTCATATATTTAGTGTTATGATAAAATGGGGTATAGCACTAGGATGGACAGGGGAGAAATGCAATACATGTGTATCAGGGTGGGTGAATAAAAGCCACAATCTAGCAGACTGGGGTACACACCTTTTATTACCAGCTCACTCTGACTTTTATTTCATTTCAGTAGAACTTAAAGGGACATTCCAGCCAAAATGTGAATCCATATAGATGAATTTCAGTTTTGAATAGAAGCATATTTTTAGTATACATGCATTAGCAAAAATGCTTCTAATAAAACCTATAGCTGTTTCAAAAGTGTATTTAAAGGGACAGTCTAGTATAAATTAAACTTTCATTATTCAGATAGGACCTTTAATTTTAATCAACTTTCCAATTTATTTTTATCATCAAATTTGCTTTTTTCTCTTGGTATTCTTAGTTTAAACTAAACATAGGTAGGCTCATATGCTAATTTCTAAGCCTTTGAGGGCTGCCTCTTATCACAGGCTTTTTAAATTGCTTTTCAACACAAAGAGACAGAAAGTACACGTGGGCCATATAGATAACACTGTGTTCAGGCACAGGGGGTTATTTAAGATTTAGCACAAAATAATGCTAAATGCAAGACAATAGATAATAAACAGTCACAGTCATGTGATCAGGGGGCTGGAAGAAGGTTCCTAGATACAAGGTAATCACAGAGGTAAAAAGTACATTATTATAACTGTGTTGGTTGTGCAAAACTGGGGAATGGGTAATAAAGGGATTATCTATCTTTAAAAACAATAACCATTCTATGGTAGACTGTCCCTTTAAGTATGCACCGTGCACCAGCATTTTAAACACAGCACTTGTTTAGAGAGCCTAAGGTGCTTGTACTATTTGGTAATGACTCAATTTGTTAATTGCTGACATAATGCAAGCCCCACTGGTGCTCTGAGCAGCTTTAGTATTTAAAATGCTGGTGCACTGAGAATATCTAGATATGCTTCACATGCACGTGCAGAGACAAATGCTAACACTAAAACAGTGATAACTTTTACTAGAAGCATTTTTCCACTACAGTGACATTTTAAACTTTTTTACATGAAGAAATAATGACATGAAGGCTACAAATCGTGCTTGTTATGTTGCAGTACAAGAATGTGTTAGCAAGTTATATCATCTAGTCAAGCAAAGTATCCTCATATTGACAAGGTTTGTTCTACTAGCCAGATGGAGCTGACATTTGAGGGGTCTCCAATCATTTAGGGGTGCCACATATGAAGGATTATAGCCCTTGCCTAGTAATATACTGCGTCACAGAGTTACAGGAAACTGAAACAGTTAACACTCCTAGCAGCAGTGCCAAAAGATATGAATGATAGTTCAAATGGGGTGCCAAGAACCCATGGGCTGGTCCTGTTGACATATGACCAAGTTCATATATAAATAAAGCTATCTTTTTATTGGTAAGTCTTACGTCTTAAATTCCGATGACCTAAAACATTGTACAAAGTTTTCAAATATTAAAAGGAAAAGGGCTCTGTTACTATCCATTGTTAACAAGCATACCTAGGTAGGCTCTGTTGCAGCAATGCACTACTGGGCGTTAGCTGCTGATTGGTGGCTAAACACATATGCCTTGTGTTATTGACTCACCAGATGTACTAAACTAGCTCCCAGTATATTGCTGCTCCGGAGCTGACTAATTATGGCCAATTTGATTTTAAAAAATGCAGCAATTCATACTGCTTGCAGGTCTATGGTTAATATTTATTGTGTGTGTAGTATAGTGTGCGCTACAATATTCATGGCGAATAACGCGGATGTGGAATTTTCTTCAGGTAATGAATCTCTACGTAAAAAAGGAAGATTTTTTACCTCACAATTTCCCCAGCTCACCAGAGTAAGTGCTGTGTAAAAAGTTATCTTTCAGTTGCTGTCCAGCTGCAGGTAAAAAAAAATAAAAAAAAATAAAAGAACTGCAGCCAATCAGCATAAACAGTGCTGAGGTCATGAACTATTTTACTGTGAACTCATGAGATTTCACTTACCTCTCATGAGATTTCATAGTAAACTTCCTTAAACTGAATAGGAAAATAACATGAATGTGCATGAGGCTCACTCCCTCCTGTCCCGGGACAGACATACTGATTTTCTGTTTAAAGTCCTTTACAATGGGGTGTGAATACTTAGGACATTTTGGGGTAAAATATCTTTCTTTTTTACATAGAGATGTTCAGGTGATATTTTCTAGTCAGCTTTTTACAGCTATGCTGCATGACTTTCAAGTGTTTCAACATTTGGGTATCATGGCCCTTTAAGTGCCAACACAAATGTTTACAGATGACTTTCTATATGAGTTCAATGCAGTAAGTAAGACCCAAAAAAGTGTTTCTGTTTGTGTAAGGCTGAGTAACATACTGCATTATCAATTGCTCTCGACTTGCAGTTTGGCTGTGTGTTTAAACTCTCTTCAAAGGTTAAACACATAGTTATTCACACTCAATAGCGCACTCTATTATATAAGGTCATTTACTTTTTGCATTTTTATGTAAATTAATAAATTAAAGGGACATGAAACCTAAATTTTTTTTTCAGGATTTAGAAAGAGCATGCAGTTTTAAACAACTTTCTAATTTACTTATATTATCTAATTTGCTTTATTCTCTTGATATTCTTTGCTGAAAAGCATATATAGATAGGCTCAGTAGCTGCTGATTGGTTGCTGCATATAGATACCTCCTGTGATTGGCTCTCCCATGTGCATTGCTCTTTCTTCAACAACGGATATCTAAAAAATGAAGCAAATTAGATAATAGAAGTAAATTGGAAAGTTGTTTAAAAATTGTATTCTCTGTCTGAATCATGAAAGAAAAAATTTGGGTTTAGTGTACCTTTAAGTTCATGTTAAAGGGACAGTCTACTCCAGAATTGTTATTGTTTAAATAGATAGATAATCCCTTTATTACCCATTCCCCAGTTTTGCATAACCAACACAGTTAAATTAATATACTTTTTACCTGTGTGATTACCTTGTATCTAAGCCTCTGCATTTTAGGCAATCAGTGCTGACTCCTAGGTAACTCCACGTGAGTGAACACAATGTTATTTATATGGCAGACATGAACTAGCACTGTCTAGCTGTGAAAAACTGTAAAAATGCACTGAGATAAGAGGTGGCCTTCAAGGGCTTAGAAATTAGAATATGAGCCTACCTAGGGTTTAGCTTTCAACAAATAATACCAAGAGAACAAAGCAAATTTGATCATAAAAGTAAATTAGAAAGTTGTTTAAAAATTACATGTCCTATCTGAATCATGAGTTTAATTTTGAGTAGACTGTCCCTTTAACATCACAAGCCCCTCTGGCAGTGAAGGGATGATTCCTTCAGACAGCATTGCAGAGACCCTGTATTTACGCCTATAGACACAGACTGTGTGCTCAGTAAATATAGAGCTAACTTTGTGCACAGCTGTGCGCTGCTGGGTGGTTGGGCAGGTGTTTGTGCTGCTGGATGGTTGGGAAGGTGTTTTAGCTGCTGGATGGTTGGGCAGGTGTGTGTGCTGCTGGATGGTTGGGCAGGTGTGTGTGCTGCTGGATGGTTGGGCAGGTGTGTGTGCTGCTGGATGGTTGGGCAGGTGTGTTTGCTGCTGGATGGTTGGGCACGTGTGTTTGCTGCTGGATGGTTGGGCAGGTGTGTGTGCTGCTTGGGCAGGTGTGTGTGCTGCTGGATGGTTGGGCAGGTGTGTGTGCTGCTGGATGGTTGGGCAGGTGTGTGTGATGCTGGATGGTTGAGCAGGTGTGTGTGCTGCTGGATGGTTGAGCAGGTGTGTGTGCTGCTGGATGGTTGGGCAGGTGTGTTTGCTGCTGGATGGTTGGGCAGATGTGTTTGCTGCTGGATGGTTGGGCAGGTGTGTGTGCTGGTTGGGCAGGTGTGTGTGCTGCTTGGACAGGTGTGTGTGTGCTGCTGGATGGTTGGGCAGGTGTGTGTGCTGCTGGATGGTTGGGCGGGTGTGTGTGATGCTGGATGGTTGAGCAGGTGTGTGTGCTGCTGGATGGTTGGGCAGGTGTGTGTGCTGCTGGATGGTTGGGCAGGTGTGTGTGCTGCTGGATGGTTGGGCAGGTGTGTGTGCTGCTGGATGGTTGGGCAGGTGTTTGTGCTGCTGAATGGTTGGGCAGGTGTTTGTGCTGCTGAATGCTTGGGCAGGTGTTTGTGCTGCTGAATGGTTGGGCAGGTGTGTGCGCTGCTGGATGGTTGGGCAGGTGTGCGTGCTGCTGGATGGTTGGGCAGGTGTTTGTGCTGCTGGATGGTTGGGCAGGTGTGTGTGCTGCTGGATGGTTGGGCAGGTGTGTGTGCTGCTGGATGGTTGGGCAGGTGTGTGTGCTGCTGGATTGTTGGGCAGGTGTGTGTGCTGCTGGATGGTTGGGCAGGTGTGTGTGCTGCTGGATGGTTGAGCAGGTGTGTGTGGTGCTGGATGGTTGGGCAGGTGTGTGTGCTGCTGGATGGTTGGGCAGGTGTGTGTGCTGCTGGATGGTTGAGCAGGTGTGTGTGCTGCTGGATGGTTGGGCAGGTGTGTGTGCTGCTGGATGGTTGGGCAGGTGTGTGTGCTGCTGAATGGTTGGGCAGGTGTGTGTGCTGCTGGATGGTTGAGCAGGTGTGTGTGCTGCTGGATGGTTGGGCAGGTGTGTGTACTGCTGGATGGTTGGGCAGGTGTGTGTGCTGCTGGATGGTTGGGCAGGTGTATGTGCTGCTGGATGGTTGGGCAGGTGTGTGTGTTGCTGGATGGTTGGGCAGGTGTGTGTGCTGCTGGATGGTTGGGCAGGTGTGTGTGCTGCTGCATGGTTTGGCAGGTGTGTGTGCTGCTGGATGGTTGGGCAGGTGTGTTTGCTGCTGGATGGTTGGGCAGGTGTGTTTGCTGCTGGATGGTTGGGCAGGTGTGTTTGCTGCTGGATGGTTGGGCAGGTGTGTGTGCTGCTTGGGCAGGTGTGTGTGTGCTGCTGGATGGTTGGGTAGGTGTGTGTGCTGCTGGATGGTTGGGCAGGTGTGTGTGATGCTGGATGGTTGAGCATGTGTGTGTGCTGCTGGATGGTTGGGCAGGTGTGTGTGCTGCTGGATGGTTGGGCAGGTGTGTGTGCTGCTGGATGGTTGGGCAGGTGTGTGTGCTGCTGGATGGTTGGGCAGGTGTTTGTGCTGCTGAATGGTTGGGCAGGTGTTTGCGCTGCTGAATGGTTGGGCAGGTGTTTGCGCTGCTGAATGGTTGGGCAGGTGTTTGTGCTGCTGAATGGTTGGGCAGGTGTGTGTGCTGCTGGATGGTTGGGCAGGTGTGCGTGCTGCTGGATGGTTGGGCAGGTGTTTGTGCTGCTGGATGGTTGGGCAGGTGTGTGTGCTGCTGGATTGTTGGGCAGGTGTGTGTGCTGCTGGATGGTTGGGCAGGTGTGTGTGCTGCTGGATTGTTGGGCAGGTGTGTGTGCTGCTGCATGGTTGGGCAGGTGTGTGTGCTGCTGGATGGTTGAGCAGGTGTGTGTGGTGCTGGATGGTTGGCAGGTGTGTGTGATGCTGGATGGTTGGGCAGGTGTGTGTGCTGCTGGATGGTTGGGCAGGTGTGTGTGCTGCTGGATGGTTGAGCAGGTGTGTGTGCTGCTGGATGGTTGGGCAGGTGTGTGTGCTGCTGGATGGTTGGGCAGGTGTTTGTGCTGCTGAATGGTTGGGCAGGTGTGTGTGCTGCTGGATGGTTGAGCAGGTGTGTGTGCTGCTGGATGGTTGGGCAGGTGTGTGTACTGCTGGATGGTTGGGCAGGTGTGTGTGCTGCTGGATGGTTGAGCAGGTGTGTGTGCTGCTGGATGGTTGGGCAGGTGTGTGTGCTGCTGGATGGTTGGGCAGGTGTGTGTGCTGCTGGATGGTTGAGCAGGTGTGTGTGCTGCTGAATGGTTGGGCAGGTGTGTGTGCTGCTGGATGGTTGGGCAGGTGTGTGTGCTGCTGGATGGTTGGGCAGGTGTGTGTGCTGCTGGATGGTTGGGCAGGTGTGTTTGCTGCTGAATGGTTGAGCAGATGTGTGTGGTGCTGGATGGTTGGGCAGGTGTGTGTGCTGCTGGATGGTTGGGCAGGTGTGTGTGCTGCTGGATGGTTGGGCAGGTGTGTGTGCACATTAATAATAAAACAGATATTCTTGGAAATCCTAGGATGAAAAAGGTAAATGTCAAAAACACTATTCCCATAGGGGGAGCTTCCTATAACCAAATCCTACTATAAAAAATAACTAAAACACCATTAATAAATATAACACATTCATATGAGCAAGATAAAAACCCAAAATGTGTAATATACAAGAGAGTCCTTGTTATCAAACATCCAACATGAGGCAGCACTCTGTCAAAAGGATGGTCAGTCCCTGGTGATGATGAATCTAGGAAGAAGGAGACACAGAGGCGCCAATATGGCCTAGTAACGTCAAAACAAGAGTAGAACAGTGTGAAGTAGAATGGTACTCACAAAGATAAAGCACCCCAGGTGCAAAAGGCGCAGGCTGAATCAATTACCACTGTATGCCCACAATGTAAACACCCAGATGAATACCAGTAAGGCAGCGAATCAAGCTTCTATTCCTGCGAGTGATATAAAACAATGCCCATAGCCTAGTACAGTTTGAGTATAGAAATTACACAATTATTGGCCAGACTTACAGTCAGCAGTGCACCTCCAGGTGCAGTAAAAGCCAGCTGGAACCTCTTAGTCGCCCAGTAGACTGTGCTCAGGCATAGATTGAATTCATTCGCCGACCAAACAATATGTGTTCAAAAGATGATTGAAACCCCCAAAAGGATAACAGCAAGTGTATTTATAAACAAATATTTATTAAAAACAAAGCAACGCGTTTCTCAGCCCCTCTAGGGCTATTTCCTCAGGCTATACAATAAAACTTTGTGCGTGTTAATTTGCAGTATTATGTCCCTTTCTTTGTCTATTGATTTCTCAGTTCTCTTAGTTTCCCTCTTTCTTTTCCCTTTTATGATGTTCCCTTTTTTCACAGGAAAATCCCTTAACCTGCCTTACATTTGTTTTTATGCTACTGGTTCTTTCCACTTGATGATCACATTAAACTACTAAGTCACATAAATAATATATTTTCTTATATAAAGTATTAGAATATGGAAGCAAACATTACTTCCTATAAACCTGGTTTGCCCAAGTTTCATTTATTGTCAGGCCAGATTCCTTGGATAGCTTTCCATTGTACAATGGGTTAATGTAAAAGGGACATGATACCCACTCTGTAACTCTGTGTTTAACACCCAGGGGCATATCTATTAAGCTCCATATGGAGCTTGAAGCCCCGTGTTTCTGGCGAGCAAACACCAGTTATGAAGCAGCGGTCTAAAGACCGCAGCTCCATAACCTGTCCGCCTGCTGTGAGGAGGCGGACAGAAATCGCTGCAATTCAACCAGATCGAATATGATTGGGTTGATTGACACCCCCTGCTGGCGGCCAATTGGCCGCAAATCTGCAGGGGGCAGCGTGGCACCAGCAGTTCACAAGAGCTGTTGGTGTAATGCTGAATGCGGAGAGTGTGTTGCTCTCCGCATTCAGCGAGGTCTGTCGGACCTGATCCGCAATGTCCGCAAGGCCTTTCATAAATAGGGGCCCCAGAATGGGAGATGTGAAGAGGCATGCTGGGACTTCTAGTTCCCCTGCCACACAGCTAGAGGATGCCTACATTGCAGAAGCAGTTTATCTATACAGCAATGGGGGGGACACGACATGTGAGCTGCAAAATACATACTATATAGAGTACATACTGTAGGGTGCACCTGAAGCCTATAATCCCACCAATGACACCCTCAGCACCCACCAATTACCAGCTAGCTCCCAGTACTGCATTGTTCTCCTGAGCCTACCTAGGTAATCTTTCCAACAAAGGATACCAAGAGAGTGAAGCAAATAAATATAATTAAATTGGACAGTTGATTTAAATTGTATCCGCTGTCTGAATCATGAAAACAAAATTGGACTTCAGGTCCCTTTTTAGCACTAAAAAAGAAAAATACAAACTGACAACCATGATTTTAACTGCAAATTCTAAAATGGCGGTGTGTACCTCGAAGTAGAAAATGAAACTCTGTGTCTGTCAGTGCTTTACATCAGGTGTGTGATTTTAATTATTTCCTGTGCTCTACACCCAGGTAATCTATATGGGATTTATTTGGCTTCAAAGCAGGATCATCATTTCTACCACTGAATCTTTTAAAAGGGACAGTAAACACCTTAAAGGGACATGAAACCCAAAAATATTATTTCATGATTTAGGTAGCGCATATTTTAAACAACTTTCCAATTTACTTCTATTTTCAAATTTGTTTAATTCTTTTGGTATCATTTATTGAAGGAGCAGCAATGCACTACTGGTTTCTAACTGAACACATGGGTGAGCCAATCACAGTCAATATATATATGCAGCCACCAATCAGCAGCTAGAATCTATGTTCTTTGCTGCTCCTGAGCTTTCCTAGATAAACCTTTCAACAAAGGATGACAAGAGAAGGAAGCACATTAAATAAAATTCAATTGGAAAGTTGTTTAAAATTGCATATTCTGTCTGAATCATGAAAGAAAGAAATTGGGTTTAACGTCCCTTTAAGATGATTATATTATTATTATTTTTTGCATTATTAAACAACTTTGCTATATATTTCCATGATTTATTTTACCCTGGTTTTATGTCATTTAGCTCTGTAAATTCAGCAATTTCTGTTAATTACAAGGCGTTTCCTGTCTCTAATTCACATTCACTACTTAATATTAATTCTATTAACTGTTATTCCTCTGCCTATCTCTTGATTTCCAATAAGACCCCCTGAGCGTCACTTGCATAAATTCACTGGCACCGAATGTACTTATTATCGACTTCATGAAAAGTGCAGAGCTGCATTCCAATAAATACTTATCTAAAACACTCACTCACAAGTATTTAGATAAACTCAAAGAAAATGGTAACCACTGGCATTCAAATTGCCCTTTTGTAATAATATTTAAATGTGGTTCTACCAGTAAATGAGACGCAAATCACAAAAAGATACATAAAATATCATCCAGAAAAAAAACAAAAAGTTAAAGTGAATGTAAAGTTTCATCAAGTAGTGCCCGGTTTTTAAAAAAACTTTCATTTATGAAAGGGGCACTTTCATTGATGAAACTTTACATTGCACCATATTTGTAGCAATACCTCTTCGTCTTGAAAGCCGCTTTAGCCGCTCTCCAGCCCGTCGCAAGCCTCGTCCTACATCAGCAATGACGATTCCGGCATCCTCCAATCACGGCTCCCCCCCACCCAGGGGAAGCATTGCCTAAAGCAACGCCGTAAGTGAAGGAAGGCTGAAATCGTAATTTCTGACGTAGGAAGAGGCTTGCGACGGGCGGGGGAAGCGACATCATCAGCGATCTGGCTTTCAAGACGAAGAGGTAAGTATTTCTACAAATATGGTGCAATGTAAAGTTTCATCAATGAAAGTGCCCCTGTTTTTAATAGTATTTTTAAAAACCGGGCACTACTTGATGAAACTTTACATTAACTTTAAGGCAAATAATATATAGATTAGGTTGCTTAAAGATAGCAGAAATCTCCCATTCCTGGATGCAGCCCCTGAATACAGTTTATATTCTAACATGGATAACTTGTTGGCAACATGCAAGATACTCTCCTAGGTTATCTCATCAAATTCCATAGGAAATGAAAGCATTTAATATAATGTGCTGGTGAGATGTCAGATGTTTGCCAATGAGAATAATACTCAATGGCGCCAATCATCTGCTGTTCTGGGTTTTAAGATGGGGCCACTCAGAATTACTGCATGTTCCCTTTTCTAAAGAGAAAACATATTAATCTGCAATTGCAAAATTCCAGATAAACTTAAAGGGATAGGAAAGCCACAATTACATTTGCATGAGTCAGACAGAGCATGTCATTTTAAGACACTTTTAAAGTCACTTCTGTTTTCAAGTGTGCTTCGTTTTCTTGGTATCCATTGTTGAAAAAGAATATGCACATATCCTACACTAGTGGGAGCTGCTGCTAATTGGTCCCTGCACACATTTGTCTCTTGTGATTGGCTAACTAGATATGCTCAGCTAGTTTCCAGTAGTGCAATGCTGTTCCTTCAGCAAAGGATAACAAGAGAATGAAGCAAATTTGATAATAGAAGTAAATTGGAAAGTTGTTTAAAATTGTATGTTCTATCCAAATCACGAAAGAAAATGTTGGGGTTGCCTGTACCTGTAAAGTTGTTTCTTATCATGAGTACTTATTTAAAATAGTTTAAATGCATTTTCAAAAGGCAGGATGGGTCACAGAATCTGTCAGAGCTTCTGAGTTATATCTTGGCAAGAGCACATAGCGAACAGCAAATTCTAGATTAAATAGTAAAACCAGTGAGGGTCTTAAAATACCTTTTTTTTTACCCCTGACTGGTCTATTTGAGTTCATCTAGATCACTGCCTCTTTAAAATTCACCATTTCTGATGGTTGTATCCAGTGATATCTTTATTTATAAAGTACCAACAGTTACAGGGTGTTGTGCAGCGCCAAAGTGAGTACAATAGTAGTTATTATTATACTGCATAAACCTCAGCAACAAACTGAGGAGGCAGAAAGTTCTTCTGAAGTAAAGAGGGTCCTGCTGTATCAGTATAAGTCCAGCAATGTCTTTTTTGAGTTGATTGATTTCTGTGTCAGCCACTAAGTATGTTAGCTTCACCTTTTTTGTCCAATCCTGACCTCCACATAAAAAAATAAGCTAAAAAAAAATGAAAATCTTTTTTGTTCTGCTGCTGGCTTGCAGCAGTAGCAGTAGCTACAACTTTATTTTAGCTTAAAGGGACAGTGCACACCAATTTTCATATACCTGCATGTTATAGACACTACTATAAAGAAGAATATGCACAGATACTGATCTAAAAATCCAGTATAAAACCTTTTAAAAACTTACTCAGAAGCTTCCAGTTTAGCACTGTTGATGAGGTTGACTGGGACACCCAGTCAAAGGGGCTGGAAAAACAAGGATGAGCAGACACTCCCCCTTCCCTCAATTCCCTGCATATGAAAATACAGATAACATAAACAGGAGATAGCAGGAGTCTGGAAATGCGTGTATACATCTGACACTGTGGAGCTTGGTTAGTCTGAAAATCAGCACAATGTTCCTAAAAAATAAGCAAAACTATACATTGTCATAAAAACACTCCCAGATAGTAGAGCTGCGCATCTTCACCTGTCTCACGATTCGATTCGATTACGATTATCATCGTAACGATTCGATACGATTCGATTCTACGATGCATCGCGATGCATCACGATTACTGCCCATGATTTTCATTAACAAATTCAAGCAGTCAGAATTCACTGCAAAGGGGATTGCTAAGGGGATGTTTCTAGGATATAAGGTATTATGGTCCTGGCATGTTAAATAATAATTCTGGACTTGCCTCTTTGGTCAGGGAATAATGCACAGTTTATGAACCAAGGTGTATACATGATTGACTTTTAGCAGAGCAGGTCCCAAATACATAACTAACATAGGATATGTGTGATATAGATTTTTTTTTTAAATAAAAATAATGGATTCAGATTTAAGGTAATAGATATGCTTTTAAAAGGCTATAGGTTTATATGTAACATATACATTTATTTATATACACATACAAAGCACAACTATAATACAATACCCTGTCACATATTACACTTAGATCATAGATGGGCTGTTATTTTGCTCCCTAAGCTCATATGAGACAGTGAGACTAGTATTCTGGGTATTGCAGAGCTTTGAAAGGAATGCATGGTATGTGTGAGCAGTGCAGTGTCACCGTTAATGATTAGGGCTCTAAACTGACATAAAGGGTCACCTAATCAATCATGTAGGCACTCTAAACATGTTTATTACGGCTCTGTGATGATCTGCAGCTGGGAAGGAATGCTATGTCATTTCCTCTTACCGGAACCTTTATTAACAGCTGCACCAACCACTTACTAAACGGCTTCAATAAGTTGTCCTAGAGGTAAAGGTGCTGGCCGGGTGAATGTGATTAATTAAGCCCTCCCTGCTGTGTCGCCTGCTTCAAGACTAGGAGAGATCTGACAGGGCAGAAGCAGTCTTACCAACTGACAGCAGCCTCGTGTAACACAGTGACTATTTCCTTGTATTATCGCTTCCCTGTTAACTGTTGCGGTCTCTGCTGCATGTTTCCTCTTTGTCAGACCCCTAGCCCAGCACCAAACGAGCATTTGAGTGTTGCTATTAGATACTTTTGTAAAACTTGACTTTTTCTATATCTAATAGCAACACTCAAATGCTCGTTTGGTGCTGGGCTAGGGGTCTGACAAAGAGGAAACATGCAGCAGAGACCGCAACAGTGAGTAAACAGGGAAGCGATAATACAAGGAAATATTCACAGGAGGCTGCTGTCCACTTGTCAGACAACTGCACTGAGCGTGCTGATGTTCCAAAAACATAAAATCAATCAATATTTATTCTGTCTGCCATTACTTTAGCCCTCACATCAGTCAGTGGGAGAGGCGGGGTCACGTGACATTGTGCGATGACGTCACTGACCCTGAATCGATTCTGACCTTGCACCGCATCGATGCAGCATCGTTAATGGCTGCATCGCGATGCATCGCAATGGCGATTATTTTTGACACCCCTACCAGATAGGCTATATAAATGGATCATCTACAAAACATTTATGCAAAGAAAACAATGTCCCTTTAAGCCAATATGCTGCTGCCCTGAAGATGTTCCGAACGGGGAAGAGAGAGCACAAAAGAGAGGGGGAGAGAGAGCAAAAGAGAGGGGGAGAGAGGGAGCAAAAGAGAGAGGGGAGAGAGAGCAAAAGAGAGGGGGAGAGAGAGCAAAAGAGAGGGGGAGAGAGAGAGAGCAAAAGAGAGGGTGAGAGAGAGCAAAAGAGAGGGGGAGAGAGAGAGCAAAAGAGAGGTGGAGCGAAAGAGAGCGCAAAAGAGAGGGGGAGAGAGAGCGCAAAAGAGAGGGGAAGAGAGCACAAAAAAAGAAGGGAAGAGAGCTCAAAAGAGAGGGGGAGAGAGAGAGCGAGGGGTGGGACCGCTGTGCTGCAAAAAAATGACCCGTGTAAACTGGCTTTAGGACTAGTAATCAATAAATACATAATACATAGATCATTGGTTTTCAAACCTGTCCTCACGCCTCCCCAGCAGGCCAGGTTTTCAGGATTACCGTGGATGATAGCAGGTAAAATAACCATGTTTACTAATGAGCTGATTATTTCACATGTGGCGAGTTCAGATATCATCTGATTTTGAAAACCAGTGACATAGCAATGCTAAAGCATTTAGTTTCAATTCAAATGAATAGTAGATTTTTTTTTACAAATGTCAGTTCAGTTAGTTACGTTTTCCTTCTTAATGCATCATGTGACAGCTATCAGCCAATCACAAAATGCATATACATATAGTTTATTAATTTTGCTCATGCTCAGTAGGAGCTGGTGACTCACAAACTGTGCATATAAAAAGATTAAGCACATTTACATAATAGAAGTGAATTGGAAAGTATAAAATCGTGTTCTCTATCTGAATCATGAATCATTGACTTAACTGTCCCTTTAATCTTGTGACTGCTAGATTGGGCATAAGACATTGCTGCTCTCTCTGGAAGTCAATTAGTAGAATGAAAGTGTACTACTAAGTGATAAGTTAAGATAAAACCATTGATTATGTCTATATCAGACGAAGCGTTTCACTCCCCTGACACAATAGGATTATCTTTATTTATTGTATTGTGCAGTGCAAATAATTTTCCTCTTCTAAAATCACAGGTTTTAATGGCGCTATAGTGAGGTCCCATATAGTAAAGAAAAGAGGTCTTGTGGAGCTGGCTGGCGCCATACACTGTGGCACAGGCCGCAATGCGGTGACGTATATCACATATGGATGTTACTGCGGATTGGGAGGAAGAGGAATGCCAAAAGATATGGCGGACTGGTATGTAATCCATATGCGTGTCACGTGATTCTGGGTTTGTCTATTGTTTGTGGAGGTTTTGTTTATTTATTCAGTGTTGTATTTAAGAAACATAACATTGTTGTGTTTTTTTCCTCCCTTCTTGTAAAAGAGAACTTAAAGTGCCAGTAAACCTTTACTGGCCCTTTAAATATTGTTCAATTTCTCAGGTTCCATATTCATCTCATGACCTCACATTTCTGCAGTTTAACTCTTCAGAAGACACATGTCTCGCAGGTGCTCACGCATAATCCCTCTTTGGTCAGAAAATGTGTGGAATGAGTAGAAGGGATACATGAATATTGACTCATGCAGATGTATTTTTCCACAGAAAATTCCACTCTGAGTAGTAGAAGTCAAAAGGACAGTAAACTATAATTGTACCCCAACCCATTAATTTCAAAACATTGTAATATAAATTATTTATGTTCTTGCTTTTGATAAAACATTTCTTAATGTTTCTCATATTCTGTAACCTAAGTATAGTGCAAAATGCGACACATTGCCTGACGCTGCTACTTACTAAGTGATGATTGCTTAGAGCAGTGCACAGATTTATTTACCTCTAGCCCTAACTGGTCAAAATCAGGAGCAATTAAATACAAATACTCATAAGTTACCAGTTGCCTTATGCCTATATGTCAATTTGATGACACATTTATTCTTGATTGTCAATTTGTTGGCACAATGTGCAGAATTTTACAAATTTTAAATGCTTTAAAAATGTGTTTTGTCTGTAGATCTTTTCCAATGTAGTGCTTAAAGGGTTATAAATCCACAACATTTTCTTTCATGATTCAGACAGAGCATGTCATTTTGAAAATGTTCAAATTTACTTTTATTATCAAATGTGCCTTATTCTCTAAGTATCCTTTGTTGAAGGCACAACAATGCACTACTGGGAGCTAAGTACATCAGATGAGCCAATGACAAGAGGCATACGTGCAGCCACCAATTAGCAGCTAGTTCCCAGTAGCGCTTTGCTACTCCTAAAACTACCTAGGTATGCTTTCAAAAAAGAATATCAAGAGAACAAAGCAAATACGTGAATTTGGAAGTTGTTTAAAATTTAATGCTCTATCTGAATCATCAAAGCTGAATTTTGACGTTATTGTCCCTTTAATTGCTCATATATACAATGCATATAAAAAGATTACATTGACGTCCCTTTAACACCACAAAGTAATAAATAACCCATTTACAATAAAAAAACCCACAAAGAAAAGGGCATATAAATCAAAATTAAACATGGTTCCAATAGAGTGTAAAATTTTAAGAGGCTTTTCAATTGACTTCTATCATACAATTTACTCTGTTCTATTTGTATTCTTTGCTGAAAAGCATACCTGGTATGCTCAGGCGCAGCAATGCACTACTGGGAGATAGCTAAATGCATCTGGTGAAGCATATGTGTGTAGACAGTGGCGTATTATGGCCTAGGTCAACAAGGCCGGTGCCTAGGACAGCAGATTTGGGAGGGGCAGCACATCTGTCCTACGCTATCCTCTCTCTAAAAGCCAGCATACAGTACAGTGAGCGATAAAGTGCAGGATTTACAGAGAAGACAAGGCGCATGCGCTGATTAAGGGCGCTGTTTACAGGCAGTGCTCCTTTAAACCGTTGCTTCATTTAGAGCTGCCGGAATTTTTGCAGTAGTAGCGTCCTTGGTGAGAAACTTGCCCGGGGATATGCTTACAAGGTGAGGCTGGAGGAGAAGACCTTGTGCTGATATGCTGCCTCCCCTTGTCAGCTGTGGTGGGTCTGCGAGCGCAGTGCTTATTGCTGGTCTTAGTAACTAAAAGACTGGATGTGTCTGTGCATTGCTTAGGTCAGCTTGTGATGTCTAACTCTCAGCGCTAATGTATGTTAGCTACTAATAGATTGCTTTCTCTGCATTCATGTGATGTCTAATCATAAACTCTTAGCGCTAATGTATGTTAGTTACTAATAGCTAGCTTTCTCTGCATTCATGTGATGTCTAATCATAAACTATCAGTGCTAATGTATGTTAGTTACTAATAACTAGCTTTCTCTGCATTCATGTGATGTCTAATCATAAACTCTCAGAGCTAATGTATGTATGTTAGTTACTAATAACTAGCTTTCGCTGCATTCATGTGATGTCTAATCATAAACTCTCAGCGCTAATGTATGTTAGCTACTAATAGCTAGCTTTCTCTGCATTCATGTGATGTCTAATCATAAACTCTTAGCGCTAATGTATGTTAGTTACTAATAGCTAGCTTTCTCTGCATTCATGTGATGTCTAATCATAAACTATCAGTGCTAATGTATGTTAGCTACTAATAGCTAGCTTTCTCTGCATTCATGTGATGTCTAATCATAAACTCTCAGAGCTAATGTATGTTAGTTACTAATAACTAGCTTTCTCTGCATTCATGTGATGTCTAATCATAAACTCTCAGCGCTAATGTATGTTAGCTACTAATAGCTAGCTTTCTCTGCATTCATGTGATGTCTAATCATAAACTCTCAGCGCTAATGTATGTTAGCTACTAATAACTAGCTTTCTCTGCATTCATGTGATGTCTAATCATAAACTCTCAGCGCTAATGTATGTTAGTTACTAATAACTAGCTTTCTCTGCATTCATGTGATGTCTAATCATAAACTCTCAGCGCTAATGTATGTTAGCTACTAATAGCTAGCTTTCTCTGCATTCATGTGATGTCTAATCATAAACTCTCAGTGCTAATGTATGTTAGTTACTAATAACTAGCTTTCTCTGCATTCATGTGATGTCTAATCATAAACTCTTAGCGCTAATGTATGTTAGCTACTAATAGCTAGCTTTGTCTGCATTCCTGTGATGTCTAATCATAAACTCTCAGCACTAATGTATGTTAGCTACTAATAGCTAGCTTTCTCTGCATTCATCTGATGTCTAATCATAAACTCTCAGCGCTAATGTATGTTAGCTACTAATAGCTAGCTTTCTCTGCATTCATGTGATGTCTAATCATAAACTTTCAGCGCTAATGTATGTTAGCTACTAATAGCTAGCTGTCTCTGCATTCATGTGATGTCTAATCATAAACTTTCAGCGCTAATGTATGTTAGCTACTAATAGCTAGCTTTCTCTGCATTAATGTGATGTCTAATCATAAGCTCTCAGCGCTAATGTATGTTAGCTACTAATAGCTAGCTTTCTCTGCATTCATGTGATGTCTAATCAAACGCTCAGCGCTAATGTATGTTAGCTACTAATAGCTAGCTTTCTCTGCATTCATGTGATGTCTAATCAAACGCTCAGCGCTAATGTATGTTAGCTACTAATAGCTAACTTTCTCTGCATTCATGTTATGTCTAATCATAAACTCTCAGCGCTAATGTATGTTAGCTACTAATAGCTGTCTCTGCATTCATGTGATGTCTAATCATAAACTCTCAGCGCTAATGTATGTTAGCTACTAATAGCTAGCTTTCTCTGCATTCATGTGATGTCTAATCATAAACTCTCAGCGCTAATGTATGTTAGCTACTAATAGCTGTCTCTGCATTCATGTGACGTCTAATCATAAACTCTCAGCCCTAATGTATGTTAGCTACTAATAGCTAACTTTCTCTGCATTCATGTGATGTCTAATCATAAACTCTCAGCGCTAATGTATGTTAGCTACTAATAGCTGTCTCTGCATTCATGTGACGTCTAATCATAAACTCTCAGCCCTAATGTATGTTAGCTACTAATATATGTTAGCTACTAATAGCTTTCTCTGTATTCATGAACCCACTGAGTAAATAATAAACAGACACTTAAAAAGTTTAATTACTTGAATGATGGAAATTACTGTATCTTGTTGTATGTAAAGGGCAGTGATTGTTTCAAAGTATATTCTTTTTTCCCTCCATTCTTCTCTCCCTTCTTTCCCTTCGTCCCTCAACTCCCTCCCTCCCTTCTTTCTCTAAACTCCCTCCCTTGCTCCCTTCTTTCCCTCACCACTTTTCTCTCTCTCTCCCTCCCTTCCTGCTTTCTTTTCCCTCCCTTTTTCTCCCCTCCCCTTCTTTTCTCTCCCTTCTCTCAGGGAGAAATGGTATGAGATGCATGCAATTCAACCCACCTGTATGCAAGTGTTTTGCTAGCCCATTTTCTTTTTAATTGTTATTAAAAAAACAAACAAAACAAAAACATTTAACACAATGACCCCAAAAAAATATTAAGTGGATAAAAGGCCTAAAACCTTTGAGGGGGTGGGGCAACAGAATTTTGAGTGCCTAGGGCAGCACAAAACATAAATACGCCACTGTGTGTAGCCACTAATGCCACATATGCTTGGCACCTTCAGGTAGTCCCTTTCTCACAAATCCATCTAAACCTCCCACTGCCTCTGCCTCCGTGACACACGCACCTCTCTGTGTTAGGGTTACGTCAAATAGCAATCTCCAATGTATATGGAATAGCAAAAATCTTTAAACACGGTAATGAGCCTCCAAAAAGGGATGTTACTCCAAACTGAATATCCTTTGAACTTCATCTCCTCCGTTCTTTACTTCTGGTCTTACCAGCGGATCTCTGTGGAGACTCTGCCTATTGCAGATGTCCGGTAATCCGACTCCAGCGTTCAGCATCCGTTCTCTTCCCTCGGCTGAGTGCGTGTGTGGCTTGTGACGTAAGCGGCAAACCTTTGGTCACGTGACCGGCAGTGGAAGTGCAATGGAACCAATCCCAGCAAGTGCTCACTGGTATTCCAAAGGATGAAATTCAAAACAAAGAGAAGTAGCATCTCCAAGGGATAAGTTAAAAATAAACGTAATTCCAGGAGGGAAATGTACCATATCCCCCCTCCCGGCAGTTGATGAACCCACCCCACCCCCCTTTTTTTTGTTCTCCCTTCTTCTCTCTTCTCACCCCTTCCCCTCCTCTCCCTTCTCTTTCCCGCTAGAAAGACTGATAAACAGGCTCTCATTTTTCTATTTTTCTCTTAGGCCCTCGTGGTTCAATTGAGACATAAGTTCACACTAGTTCACTACACTAAGTTTATTGTTCTAGTCTCTGTATTAATATTAATACTATTATTTTCACTATTATGATACTTTCATGATATTTATGCTTTTAAATGTAGCTAAAATGTAAAAAAAAAAATAGGTAAATAATTTCATGGGCTGTACTGATATGTTCTAACTTTCATTCACTGTAAAAATTGTACTGGACCTTGATGGACAACATAGGTTCCCATCTTCTGTACTTATACATCCCTTGAGATATCAGATGTTTGTTGTATCTTGAATTTTACCTCAATAAAAATTATTTAAAAAAAAACAAAAAAAAAAACTTTATTCCAAAGATCAAATTAAAATCTTCTGTAACAGCAAACAGCAAAGGTCGGAGGATACTGGCTATCTCCTCTGACCTTTGCTGTTACAGAAGATTTTAATTTGATCTTTGGAATAAAGTTTATTTTTAACTTATCCCTTGGAGATGCTCCTTCTCTTTGTTTTTGAATTTCATATGTGTGTAGCCACCAATCTACAGCTAGCTCCCAGTAGTGTGTAACTGCTGCTGAGCCTACTTAGGTATGCTTTTTAAGAAAGGATACCAACAGACCAATGTATAGAAGTAAATAGAAAAATAAAATAAAATTCTGTCCCTAAACCATGAATTTCGATTTCATGTCCCTTTAAAGGGACAGTCAAGTCTAAATGAAACCTTTATGATGCAGATAGGGTATGCGATTTTAAACAGCTTTACAATTTATTTTTTATAAATTTTGCTTTGCTCTTTGGTATTCTTTGTGGAAAACTAAACCTAGGTAAGCTCATATGCTAATTTCTAAGCATTTGAGTTGCCTCTTATCTCAGTGCATTTTGACAGTTTTTCACAGTTAGACAGTTCATGTGTGCCATATAGATAACATTGTGCTCACTCCTGTGGCGTTATTTGAGTCAGCACTGATGGGCTAAAATGCAAGTCTGTCAAAACTTAAATAAGGGGGCAGTCTGCAGAGGCTTAGTTACAAGGTATTCACAGAGGTAAAACGTGTATTTCTAGAACAGTGTTGGTTATGCAAAACTGGGGAATGGGTAATAATGGGATTATCTATATTTTTAAACAATAACACTTGTGGGGTAGGACTGTCCCTTTAAGTAAAACTAAATTAAAGCTAATACTGCAGTATTGGTTTGCATTTCCTACTAATGCTTATTGGCTAAGGACTTTCAGAGCCTTTATGATGAAGAGGGATATGCAACCCTGAATAATACAAAAATATATATTAAAAAAAAATTAAAGTGGTTTATTGAGTATTTATTTAAACTGTAGTATCTTATGAAATGTTCTTGTCTATATGAAGCAATGGATACAAATCATTACAGGGTACTTTTGAGAACACTTTTTAGATTGTTAAACTCCTCTCTTCATGTAACATTTCTCAACTGTTCCTGACCTGCATCTGAGGTCACTAGATCATGTAACCCAGAAGAGAATATTACCGTATACTGGTTTCTTTAGTCTCAGTTACAAACATTGTCACTAGGTCAGTACCACATAGTTGGCCCCATGTATTCTTGTCAGTCGAGTGCCAGCTATGCAACACAATAATGTACCCTTCTCATACCCAGGGCAGCTCTGTCAGGATAAAAATTGTCAACAAAGATATGACAGTGACTCTGTCACTTCTAGTCTCTTGTATTTAACACCTGGACTACCACAGAGGACAGCAATACATTACAGAATACATAAGAGAAATTGCGTTATAGTCTCCCAGCACTACGCAGCGCATTATAGTCTTCCAGCACTACGCGGCGCGTTATAGTCTTCCAGCACACGGCGCGTTATAGTCTTCCAGCACACGGCGCGTTATAGTCTTCCAGCACACGGCGCGTTATAGTCTTCCAGCACACGGCGCGTTATAGTCTTCCAGCACACGGCGCGTTATAGTCTTCCAGCACACGGCGCGTTATAGTCTTCCAGCACACGGTGCGTTATAGTCTTCCAGCACACGGTATGTTTGTAGTCTTCCAGCACACGGCGCGTTATAGTCTTCCAGCACACGGCGCGTTATAGTCTTCCAGCACACGGTATGTTTGTAGTCTTCCAGCACACGGTATGTTTGTAGTCTTCCAGCACACGGTATGTTTGTAGTCTTCCAGCACACGGTATGTTTGTAGTCTTCCAGCACACGGTATGTTTGTAGTCTTCCAGCACACGGCGCGTTATAGTCTTCCAGCACACGGTATGTTTGTAGTCTTCCAGCACACGGCGCGTTATAGTCTTCCAGCACACGGTATGTTTGTAGTCTTCCAGCACACGGTATGTTTGTAGTCTTCCAGCACACGGTATGTTTGTAGTCTTCCAGCACACGGTATGTTTGTAGTCTTCCAGCACACGGTATGTTTGTAGTCTTCCAGCACACGGCGCGTTATAGTCTTCCAGCACACGGCGGGTTATAGTCTTCCAGCACACGGCGCATTATAGTCTTCCAGCACACGGCGCGTTATAGTCTTCCAGAACACGGTATGCTTGTAGTCTTCCAGCACGCGCCGCGTTATAGTCTTCCAGCACACGGCGGGTTATAGTCTTCCAGCACACGGCGGGTTATAGTCTTCCAGCACACGGCGCATTATAGTCTTCCAGCACACGGCGCGTTATAGTCTTCCAGAACACGGTATGTTTGTAGTCTTCCAGCACGCGCCGCGTTATAGTCTTCCAGCGCGCGCTGCGTTATAGTCTTCCAGCACGCGCCGCGTTATAGTCTTCCAGCACACGGCACGTTATAGTCTTCCAGCACACGGTATGTTTGTAGTCTTCCAGCACGCGCCGCGTTATAGTCTTCCAGCGCGCGCTGCGTTATAGTCTTCCAGCACGCGCCGCGTTATAGTCTTCCAGCACACGGTATGTTTGTAGTCTTCCAGCACGCGCCGCGTTATAGCCTTCCAGCGCGCGCTGCGTTATAGTCTTCCAGCGCGCGCTGCGTTATAGTCTTCCAGTGCGCGCCGCGTTATAGTCTTCCAGCACGCGCCGCGTTATAGTCTTCCAGTACACAGTCAGCTAGATTACGAGTTTTGCGTTATGAGTGACAAAGCATCGTTATGCTTCATAACGATGCTTTTTCCCTAACGCTGCTATTACAAGTCTTGTAGGTATAGGTGTACCGCACACCTTTTTGGCCGTCATGCAATGTCAGTACTGCACATCGGTATTAGGAGTTTTGCCTGGGAGGCCAAAAAGTGAGCAGTACACTCTATAACCACAAGATCCATACCGCCATCTAAAGTCAGTAGTTATGAGTTTTGCATTACTAAGCTTTAGCATAAAACTCATAACTAAAGTGTTAAAAAGTACACTAACACCCATAAACTACCTATTAACCCCTAAACCGAGGCCCTCCCGCATCGCAAACACTATAATAGGATTGAGCTCTCATTCTATTGGCCGATTGGATCAGCCAATAGGATGAAAGCTCAATCCTATTGGCTGATTGCAACAGCCAATAGGATTTTTTCCCCTTTAATTCCTATTGGCTGATAGAATTCTATCAGCCAATCAGAATGTAAGGGACGCCATCTTGGATGACGTCACTTAAAGGGAAACTTCATTTTCCAGCAGATTTCATAAGAAGAGGATGCGCCGTGCCGGATGTCTTGAAGATGGACCCGCTCCGTTCCGGATGGATGAAGATAGAAGATGTTGTCTGGGTGAAGACTTCTGCCCGCTTGGATGAAGACTTCTGCTGCTTGGATGAAGAGTTCTGCCGGCTTTGAGGAGGACTTCTGCCCGCTTGGATGAAGCCTTCTGCCGCCTGGATGAGGATAGATGTCCGGTCTTCGAAAACTTTCAGTGGATTGTCGGGGGTTAGTGTTAGTTTTTTTTTTAAGGGTTTATTGAGTGGGTTTTATTTTTAGATTAGGGGTTTGGGCAATGTAAAAGAGCTAAATGCCATTTTAAGGGCAATGCCCATCCAAATGCCCTTTTCAGGGCAATGGTTAGCTTAGGTTTATTTAGATAGAATTTTATTTGGGGGTTTGGTTGTGTGGGTGGTGGGTTTTACTGGTGGGGGGTTGTTTGTATTTTTTTTTTAAAGGTAAAAGAGCTGATTTCTTTGGGGCAATGCCGAGCAATAGGTGCTTTTAAGGGCCATTGGCAGTTTAGTGTAGGTTTTTTTTTTTTTTTTTTGGGTGGGCTTTTTTATTTTGATAGGGCTAATAGATTAGGTGTAATTCGTTTTTATTTTTGATAATTTTGTTTTTAATTTTGTGTAATTTAGTGTTTATTATTTTTTGTAATTTTGATCATTGTATTTAATTAATTTAATTTAATTTATTTTATTTTAATGTTAGGTTTCATTGTAAGGCAGGTTAGGTTTTATTTTACAGGTAAATTTGTATTTATTTTAGCTAGGTAGTTATTAAATAGTTAATAACTATTTACTAACTAGTCTACCTAGTTAAAATAAATACAAACTTACCTGTAAAATAAAAATAAAACATAAGATAGCTACAATGTAACTATTAGTTACATTGTAGCTAGCATAGGTTTTATTTTACAGGTATTTAGTTTTAAATAGGAATTATTTAGGTATTAATTGTAAGTTTAATTTAGATTTATTTTAATTATATTTAAGTTAGGGTGTGTTAGGGTTATGCTTAGGGTTACTGTTACGTTAGTGTTAGGTTTAGGAGTTAATATATTTATGTAGTGTTAGTGATGTGGGAGGCCCGAGGTGTAGGGGTTAATAACTTTAGTATAGTGGCGGCAGATTAGGGGTTAATAAGTGTAATGTAGGTGGCGGCGATGCTAGGGATGGCAGATTAGGGGTTAATAACTTTATGTAGGTATAGGCGATGTTGGGGGCGGCAGATTAGAGGTGTTTAGACATGGTTTTTATGTTAGGATGTTAGGTTTAAACATAACTTTTTCTTGCCCCATCAATGGGGCTGCGTTACTGAGCTTTTCATTCTGTGATCATTTTTTTTGCCAGCTCTCCCCATTGATGTCTATGGGGAAATCGTGCACAAGCACGTCAAATGCAACCATATCACCCGCACAAGCCTGCTTTTTTAAAACCTATAATAGCAGCGCTTTAGGGAGGTGAAATAAAGACGCTTTTGTGGCGCTCGTTAATTTCCCTATAGCGCTCAAAACTCGTAATCTGGCTGATTATGTTTATAGTCTTCCATCACGCAGAGCGTTATAGTCTTCCAGTACACAGTATGTTTATAGTCTTCCAGTACACAGTATGTTTATAGTCTTCCAGCACGCGGAGCGTTATAGTCTTCCAGCACGCGGAGTGTTATAGTCTTCCAGCACGCGGAGCGTTATAGTCTTCCAGTACACGGAGCGTTATAGTCTTCCAGTACACAGTATGTTTATAGTCTTCCAGTACACAGTATGTTTATAGTCTTCCAGTACACAGTATGTTTATAGTCTTCCAGCACGCGGAGTGTTATAGTCTTCCAGCACGCGGAGCGTTATAGTCTTCCAGTACACGGAGCGTTATAGTCTTCCAGTACACAGTATGTTTATAGTCTTCCAGTACACGGAGCGTTATAGTCTTCCAGTACACTGTATGTTTATAGTCTTCCAGCACGCGGAGCGTTATAGTCTTCCAGCACGCGGAGCGTTATAGTCTTCCAGTACACAGTATGTTTATAGTCTTCCAGTACACGGAGCGTTATAGTCTTCCTCTCTATATTATGTTCTCTTTGTTACAGGTGCTGTCAGAGACATGACTGCTGCTACGATGAAGCAGAAGCTGCTGGCTGCAGACCCAAAATGACCCCCTACAGCTGGTCCTGTAAAGATAGAACTGTGATATGTGGTACGATTTTTACCCTTTTCTATGGGATGGTGGAAACTTCAGATGTATATAATATTGTATTGTATTGGTGATAAATATAATCTAATATTCTCTTTATCTGAATTTTAGGAAATATATTTTACATATAGAGGCTGGATACATTTTTTTGGAAGTCTAGATAATTTTCCAATACCTGTTAGAAGTACAGACTCCAGCCTTAAAGGGACTTGAAACACATTTTTTTCTTTCATGATTCAGATACAGAAGACAATTTTAAACAACTTTTCAATGTACTTCTTTTATCATTTGCTTTGTTCTTTTAGCATCCTTTGTTGAAAGTACGCCTAGATAGGCTGCACATATATGTCTACTTCATTGGCTCACCAGATGTGTTCAGCTAACTCTTAGTAGTGCATTGCTGCTTCTTCAACAAAGGATACCAATAGCAGGAAGCAAATTTTGTAAAAAAATCATAACAGGCTGGTGACGAACAAAAGGTAAGCATAACCTCTGGGGCATAAACCTCTTGAACTCTTGTTTTTTAAGGTTTTGCTAAGATAACTTTACATAATTCTGCCCATAGTGCAGAATTATGTAACATACATTTTTACGTTTACTGTCCCTTTAAGAATGATGGTTCACTCCACCTTTTCTGTAGGAAGGGGGTGGGTGGTACAAACAACATTTCAGACAGATTTTACAGCAAAAGCAGCAACATAAATAATAAGGGTGTGCTAGCTGCAGGCGCTGGTTCAGCTTGTATCAGTCGTTGGTATCTTCCTTTCCTTCCTCGGTTGTATAACTCTAGGTGTAAAATAGTGGTGCTGAAATATCAGTCAATACACCATACAAAGGTGAATATCTACTCACAGTGTATATTGCAGGTTACCGGCTCCTTCCCAATATGAAAAGACAATATCACAGATTCAGTAAAAAAGAATCTTTTCATATTGGGAAGGAGCCGGTAACCTGCAATATACGCTGTGAGTAGATATTCACCTTTGTATGGTGTATTGACTGATATTTCAGCACCACTATTTTGCACCTAGAGTTATACAACCGAGGAAGGAAAGGAAAGGAAGATACCAACGACTGATACAAGCTGAACCAGCGCCTGCAGCTAGCACACCTGATATATTCACACAGACCTTGGGAGAGACTGTGGGACGGCTGCGGTTCACCAGAAGGGGAAAGTATTAATACATATTATACACCTGTTTGCATGTATAAATAATAAGGGCTAGATTACAAGTGGAGCGCTAATTTATCGCTAGGTTACAAGTGGAACGCCATTACAAGTGGCTTGTTATTGCTACAAAATTCCGATCTACGCATCAAATCAAAATCAAATTGCACACTGACCGCAGTCCACTCTTTCAATACTTGGGTATGTTGTTAGACCCCAATCTATCTTTTGGCATCCACATAGAAAAACTTGCATCTAAACTCTATCAAAAACTAGGTGCCCTGTACAGAAACAAATCCTGCCTCAGCCCTACAGTAAAGGAAAAGATTGTACAGCAAATGCTGATGCCAATTATGGATTATGCCCCCAAAATAAAGAATATTAAATTAAAAAAAAAAAAACTGCAAAAAGCAATTATGAGGAGTTAAAGTTGGCGAGTGCGGGGTGTTAAATGGACATTATACACTAAATTTTTCTTTGCATAAATGTTTTGTAGATGATCCATTTATATAGACTATACAGGGTTTTTAATTTTTTAAAATAGTTTTGCTTATTTTTAAATAACATTGCGCTGATTTTCAGATTCCTAACCACGCCCCAAAGTTTTAAAGTATACTGACGTATTCCTACTCCAGCTCGTTCCTGTTTGTTTAAAGAGTATTTTCATATGCAGAGGAAGGGGGAGGTGTCTTTTTTTTTTTTTTGCTAAACACCCACTTTCAGTGGGTTTTCCTGCTAACCATTTTAACAGAGCTAAACTGGGAGATTCTAAGTAAGTTTTTAAACTGTTTTATACTGGATTATAATATCATTATCTGTGCATATTTTCTTTATAGTAGTGTCTATTACATATAAAAATTGGTGTATACTGTCCCTTAAAGAAAAAAAAAAGGCACTGAAAAGTGCCTTTACTTAGCGGTCTATAGGAACTGTATGTTCTCAGTAAATATATATGTATATGCTTATATACAGATATATATTTACGTGTTAATGTGTCTCAAGTCAAAATTAAACTTTCAGATCATGCAATTTAAATAACTTTCCAATTTACTTCTATTAACAAAATGTGCATATACACATGCATATACAGTATATAATCATATACACATGCATATACGGTATATAATCATATACACATACATATACGGTATATAATCATATACACATACGGTATATAATCATATACATATATATTTACAATCAGCTGCCCATCGCTGCGCTAGTTCTCCTGCCGTGTCTTACAGCATGAGAACGTGGTTCCCATTGGAGCCTATGGAAGCGTGCTCTTGTTTTGTATTTTCAGTAGTGAGGGTTTGAAGCAAAACGGTAACAGATTTAACCCTTTCCTGCCGGGGTTAAAGTGTCTACATCGGAACAACTGTTCCGATGTAAAAAATTTGAAATCTTGCAATCGTGCACGAGATTTCAATGATGGGATTGCATGAGGGGGCGTCCCTATGATGCTAGGCATGCCCTCCAGACCGCGATCCCATCATGGAAGCACCAGTGGCTTCAGGAAAGCCACCCGGTTAGGACATTATATTCCGTCCATCCACGTTAAAGCGCAGAAAAATTTGGATGGAATAAAACGTAATGGCGTTAAAAGGTTAAAGATTTAGTAATTCTGTATCTTTAGAATTAACAAAATCATAACTACTACACACAAAACATAAACCCACATTTCTAGAGCAAATGAACAACAAACACCTAGTAATTTGAATTTCAGCACAGGAGACATCTGTATGTAAGTTGTTTTTAGAATGAGCTTCTTTTTGGATAACTGTAAATGGAATGGTGAGGTTGTGTTTAGGAAACCGATGTACTAATTATAGTGAATTTTGTTGTCAGACCTGCATTTTACTGAATTTCTTGGTTACCCATAGTTCCAAAACATTTATGTCTTCATCCGGAAAATGAATTTAATGTGACTGACTAAAAACAGCACGGTCTTCTCAGGATATATAGAACGGCAGTGGTTTTATTATGGTCAATCACCAAAAATAGAGTGTTCTGCAAATTGTTCTGAGCTTAAAGCAGCTGTATCTTGTTCATGTGTCAATACTCCATTTAATTGTCATTTTTAAGGCTAAATGACCACTATAACTACATAGAGACAGCTTGTATTGGGCAGTATTCTGCTAAAATATCATCCCCAAAAATATAGTATAGCCATAATAGTACCCCTTTATTTAACAGCTGTTTATATGTCAGAATTTTCCTCTAACACTTTCAGGGCAGTTATACAACCTGACCCTCAGAATGCTGGGTAGCAGTATATGTCGGCTTGGCCAGGTACAAGTGCTATGTAACTTATTAGGGTTTAAATGCAAATAAAAAGGAAAGCTACTTGGTCTCATCAATGATGTGAATTTTTTTTTTTATTCCAAATTGGCACATTCTGCAAGTAAATAGGACCGATCTACTCACTTTGTTGAAGACTGACTGGTGTGTACGTGCCAAGATAACTGCTATGTGCATCTGTTACTCTGTAAGCATGTTGTCTATAATTCAGCAGAGCACTGCTGTTGTTAGGAGGGGCACACTAGCAGCGACAGCCTTATACCTGGGGCAGTAAAACTCATAGTGCTAGATTACAAGTGGAATGCAAACTATTTTGAAAGGGTTTTTGCAATCGTTTGCGCTCTGTTGAAATTACGCAGATATTACAAGTTGAGTGAAACCGCGATTTATGCTAGAATCATTACCACGATTTCAGAGCTGTGGTTAACTGTTTTGCAAAAATAAAAAGTGTCACAAAAAATTTAAAAATACATTACATTACAAAGTACTATTACACTCATTAACACTAATAAAATTATATAAAAAAAATATTGCACACAAAAGTAATAAGGGCTTAAAGATATGAGGTTGCGGGTGTTAGGAACAAAAAAGCTGCCAAAGAGCTTTAACATAGAGATATATACATATGTGTGTGTGTGTATGTGAATATATATATATATATATATATATATATTCGTAATAAAAGAACATATAAAATATTCATATTTTCATGTCGGGTTAGCACTAATGAGAATGTGTTATGGTGTTTCCGCGAGAGTGGGGTATTAGGTTTTCCCCCACTATTTTGTCTCCATTGACCTCTATGGGGGAATACGTGAAAGCGCATGCGATATTCTAAGTTCAGATTTTTGCGCTAGTCGGGTTACCAGCTATACCGAAAACTCAAAATACCGCTCCACTTGTAATCTAGCCCATAATGTTTATTATTAGTAGCCCAAGCAGAGTATAGCATGGTAAGAAGGCACTTTCCTTTAAATTATGTTGGCGTCCTTTCAAAACAGTCATCCCCAGATGCAAGTGACATGTGCAGGAGCATAAAGGGAGAGTAAAGTCAATATTAAACTTTTATGATTTAGATAGAGCATGCAATTTTAAACAACTTTCCAATTTACTTCTGTTATTTAATTGTCTTTGTTCTCTTGGTATCTTTTATTGAAGAGTAAAACTAGGTAGGCTCATAAGAGCTCAGGAGTGTGCATGTGTCTATAGTACTTTATGGCGGCGGCGGCAGCATTTTGCAACGTTATTTGTAGCTTTGTTATACATTGCTGTGTTAAAGTGATGGTAATTTTTCCTAGTTAACATCATCTAATCTTCTTAAACCTATCTAGTAGGTATTAGTTGCTATATTTTTTCTTTAAATGTATTATATTTTGTTCATAACTTTTAATCTTTACTGATCCGTTCCTTGATTTGTATGCTCCGCCCCTCTACTTCCTTCTATTCTCAGTTATTTTTATCGCGGCTCCACCCGCAATCAAAATATTGATGACGTAGTGATTCATCCAAATATTTACTATGCTGAATATCTTTAATTCCACTGAACTGTGGGCACGTCTTCAAAGTTAAACTACGCATGCGAGTAAGGAACGATCAGAAGCTGCATGACGTCACTAACACATGCACAAAGGAATTCATTTTTTTTCCACCCATGCTAAAATGCCATGGATTTAATAGAACCACGCAATTACCGTCATAATAAAAAAAAAGAAAGAAGTGGTTTGTCTTGGGGCTGTCGGCGGATAGCAGTAAATAGTAGCTGTTGCGTTCAAAATAAAGGTATTAATATTGAACTTTGTAAAATTCATGACAAACTCATGTTTATTTTTATTTTAGGTTCTTATGAGAATTAGACATTGCTTTCAGTTTACCATCACTTTAAACTTATTTTGCCCCAAAAGTTAATAAAGTTAAGGCAGTAGATAGCTCTAAAAGATTTAATGGGGGTCAGGATTGGCCAAAAATAAAATTTAAGTTTACATACTTCGTGGTTGGCATTGGAATCAATTAGCTGAGAAGTAAGGACATTGCTAAGATTGTTATTGAATATTGTAAAAATAAAGCCTCTCCCTGATTTAGGACTAGATTCATCATTAGCCTGTGCCTGGCTCGCTCATTTGAGCCTGTAACTAATATTTATGAAGCTGTGGTTTAAACTGCTGCATCATAAACCCTTTCTGTCAACTTAGAGTTGGAAGATGAAAATAAAACCGGCTTCCTTTCTCTGGGGTAATTGAGAAGACCTGCTCTCATGCAATCGGTTGTGCGAGGGTAGGGGGCAGTATTATGGTGAACAAATGATCCCCTGGTTTACAACATTTGAACCCTATCTGTTAGCAAATTGATAAATCTAGCCCTTCATGTAGAAGGTTTTAACCGCATGAACCAAAATCTTTTTCTCAAATTCTTTTATTTATTTGTTAAAGGGGCTGTTAGTTTTGTGTTTTCAAATGAATGCAAACAGAGAAAAATTAGTAAAATATATTAGGATTTAATGTGGCAATGATCAGCATCTAAGAAAGTGACCTTTTTTCCCCTAAGACGGGTGATATTAACTTACACTATTTTGTCTTTCAGATAACATGACGGACAGGTGCAAAAAGATGATTTGTAAATGTGACAGTGAAATTGCGAAGTGCTTAAGAAAAGCGCCATTTAACAAAAGATACGTCATGTTCCCCAATTTCTTATGCGGAAAACGGCAGCCAGGTTGTGACACAAGCGATGACTAAAATATATTAGGGTGGAGGATGGAAAATCTCTACTAATCTATCACATTATGTATAGAAGTGTTTATATATATATATATGTAAGTATGTAGATCCGCTGCATGGAGCAATAATACTCAATACTTCAGTACTGTAAATAAATCTTGACAGTATTGTAAACTGATGTGGAAGTCAAAACAAACTATTCATGACTCAAATGTACAGTTTTAAAAACCATTCAAACTCGCTTTGTATTATTACATTTCCCTCTCTCTCTTCTTGTTGGAAATTCTCTCGTTACCATGAAAGCATATTGGAGTAGGCTCCAGAGCGTGCACGTGTTAAGCACTCTATGGCAACAGTGTTTGTAATATGATACATTAAGGGGTTTATTTATAAAATGGCGGGTCAACAAGGGCTGACATTTATGAACCGGTCTGCCCGGCCTTGTCACTAGCAGGCAGCAATGCATAGTACAATCTGCTGATTGACAGAACAAGCGGGGGGGGGGGGGGGTTGTACAAGTCCAGCTAAGAGTTGGCATATAGGTCAAAGAGAGACATGAAACCCAAAATGATTCTTTTGTGAATCGGATAATACAATTCCAAGCAACTTTCCAATTTACTCCTATTATCTAATTTGTTTAATTCTCTTGGTATTCTTTGTTGAAAAAAGAAGCAATGAACTGCTGGGAGCTAATTAACGCATTGAGTGAGCCAACAACATGAGGTATTTGTGTGCAGCCATCAATCAGCAGCTCCTGGGCAAACCTAGGTATCCTTTTCAACAAAAGACACAAAGAGACAAAACAAATTAGTTAATAGAAGTAAATTAGATGTGTAAAATCACCTGCTCTGTCTAAATCATGAAAAAAAATGTGGGTTTCATGTCCCTTTAAGAAGTAGGTCTGATTCAGCTTCTTAAATGGAGCCCATAGTGCACAAGAGACGTGCACGCTCCTGACTCTGCCTCAATGTGCTTGCAGGGAAAGTTTTAGCAAATGATATTGAGAGAGAGTTATATTTGATAAAAGGAGTCATTTGCAAAGTTTTGATTTTTTACTTTTTTTTTTTGTTTGGTCTATTTGAAAGGTTTAATTTCGACTTCCACGTCCCTTTTAAATATAACTTATAATAAACTCTATTGCAAACATGAGCTTCTATTATTTTTCAATGTC
Organism: Bombina bombina; assembly: GCF_027579735.1. Lineage (NCBI taxonomy): Eukaryota > Metazoa > Chordata > Amphibia > Anura > Bombinatoridae > Bombina > Bombina bombina. The sequence goes on along the minus strand of NC_069509.1, from coordinate 178,057,140 downwards.
CACGTTTCCTATTGAATATTTCCCATCTAGCTGTAATGGCACCTTTTAGTGCTGTATTGAGAATTAAAGGGACACTAAACATAACAGTTTCATGAATGCAGTTCTATTATTTAACGCTGCACTTGTGCCTGAATGCCTCTGAAGAAAATAAAAGATCATAGAAGTAACTTATTGTACCTGCTCCGGCTCCTTTAGTCACAGCTTGCAGGCTGCGCCCCTCCCCTTTCTGAGGCTTCCCCCCCCTTTATTAACAAGACACGCTCTATAACCAATCAGATGCCATGCCAGCTGTCTCCGACCTACCAACACAACCTATCTGCCAGGATCCATAACTCAGGGCAACAGGAGCAAATTTCTGGTCTCAAGGGGTTACAGCATCTGATTGGCTTACTACCTACCAAGAAGGTATCTCTGATGGTGTTAAAAGCTTTAAGACTTATGTTAAATAATCATTAATAAACGTTTTTATGTTTAGTGCTGTGGATCAACAGGTTAGTGCTATAATAAATATGGAGTGTGTGTGGGCTCTAATACAACATAATGGTTCATATCTATTTAATTTACACCTCTTGGCTGTAATTTTTTTTATGCTAACTTTGATATGAACTTTCTGCTGAAAAAATTCAAATTTAGGGCCACCCATCGGAGAACACGGGTGGGATCAGTGGACTCTTCCCATACAGATGGAAATGAAATTATCAGGTAAGCATAATTTATGTTTTCCATCTTAATATTGGAAGAGTCTACAGCTGCATTCCTTACTTGTGGGAAACATATACCCAAGCTCTAGAGTACACAGAATGCCAACGGGAGGGGAAAAAAGGAGAGGCGAACCCTAATCTGAGGGCACCACAAGCCTGCAAAACCTTTTCTCCCGCAGGCTGCTTCAGCTGAAGCAAAAACATCAAACTTGTAAAATTTTGGAAAAATTATGTAAGGAGAACCAGGTAGCCACCTTACAAATCTGATCCATAGATGCCTCATTTTTGAAGGCCCAAGAGGAAACCACTGCTCTCGTAGAATGCTTCTGCGCGCAGTATCTGTGATTGCTGCCTTGCAATGTTTCCCTCCTTGTCTGGAGTTTCATACTGATAAAGCTGTTCTACGACCCAAGTTAGGTTTTCTTCCTAAGGTTGGGGTCAATTCGCAACATCAATCAAGAGATTGTGGTTCCTTTCTTATGTCCTATTCCTTCTTCGTCGAAGGAACGTTTATAACGTATTTCTGGATGTGGTTTGTGCCTTGAAGTTCTATCTTTGGGCCACGAAGGATTTTAGACAAACCTCTTTCTCTGTTTGTTCTCTTTACCGGGAAGCGTAGGGGTCAGAGCCTCTTCGACTTCCATATCTTTTTGGCTGAGGAGTGTCTTCCGTTTAGCATAGAGACAGCGGGACATAAGCCTCCTGATGATTACAGCTCAATAGCCAGTAGAAAGGAACCTTCCAAGACAATAATTTAATGTCTAATTCATGCATAGGCTCCCAGGTGCAAGAATCTAAGAAGCCCCGCCCCCCCCAAAAAGTGAATTTGATACGGTTTTTTTTTACATTTAACACAGAAAAAAAACGTGAATCAGATTACAAGTCTGCAAAAAGAGGTACCCTGTGCCCACAGTCTGTGAGATGGTCTGACCCCCTATTACTGTATATAGTGACACTGTTTAACCCACCAGTATTGTATATAGTGAGTCAGTGACACAGTCTGTAATCTGCCGGTGAGATGGCTGGCCTGACCCTACCCGCCCCAGTACTTTATAAAGTGACCACAGTAGTCTGTGACATGGTCCAGCCCCCCCCCTCCCCGTACTGTATATAGTGACACTATCCCACCAGTACTGTATATAGTGAGTCAGTGACACAGTCTGTAATCTGCTGGTGAGATGGCTGGCCTGACCCTACCCGCCCCAGTACTTTATAAAGTGACCACAGTAGTCTGTGACATGGTCCAGCCTCTCCATACTGTATATAGTGGTACTGTATATTGACACTGTTTACCCCCCCCCATGCTGTAACAACAAGGTCTGTAATTTGCTGGTTCAACAAACATACACACACACATACATACATAAATAAATAAATACACATACAGTCACATACACACACACAAACATCAATGGGTAAAACAGAAGCACTAACCCCTGTTGTCAGAGTCACTAGTGAAGCATTATGTCAGACTCACATGATATCAGTGCAGGCAGTGGCAGGTCAACGTTTTTCATTTTAAACGTTTTTCTGCACCCCCTGTAGTTTCGCCCCGAGGACAAGATTTAAACTCCAAGGAGGAGCCTTAGATCTAAACACAGGTCTGATCCCAGCAGAGCCTTAACAAATGGCTGCACATCTGGAAGCTCTGCAAACCTCTTGTGCAGCAACACAGACAGGGCCGAAAACTATCCCTTCAGGGGACTTGCAGAAAAGCCCTTCTCCAATTAATCCTGGAGAACAGAATAAGTAGGTCCTCCACACCTTATGATAGATGCGATGAGCAACAAGCTTACGAGCTTGAATGAGACTAAAAATAACTCTCTCAGAAATCCCTCTTAGCTAGGACTAAGCTTTCAATCTCCACGCAGTCAGCCTCAGATAATCTAGACATTAATGAACAAAGACCTTGGTCAGCAGATCCCTGCGACAAGGTAACTTCCACAGAGGAGATGATGACATCCCCACTAGATCTGAGAACCATAGCCTTCGCGGCCAAGACGGAGCAGACAGTATCACTGACGCCTGCTTGACTCAAGCTACTACACAAGGAAGTAGTGGTAACGGTTAGAAAGGATAACTTGGATTGAACCTGCAAGGCACCGTTAATGCATCTGTTAGTTCCACCTGAGGATCCCTGTACCTCGACCCCTATCTGGGTAGCTTGGTATTGAGATGTTATAAGATCTTCTTGCAAATCTCTGCAAACACTCGGGATGGAAGACCATTCTCCCGGATGAAAGGATTGTCTGCTGAGGAAATACGCTTCCCAGTTGTCCACACTCGAAATGTGGATCGCTGACAGCGAACAAATTCGGGTATCCCCCACACCAGAATCTGAGATAGTTCTCTCAAAACTAGGGAGCTTCTCGTTCCCCCCTGATGATTGATGAAACCTGGCAAAGGAAATGATGTCCAAGCTGGACACCATGAGACCAATCACCTCCATACACGAGCCACAGACGGCTCGGTGTATGGAGGGGCAAGACATGTTGAAGCTTGCTTGCAACGTCTCTGGTCTGTTAGAAATATTCTCATGTCTATGTAGAATATTATAGTACCCAAGAATTCTACCCTGGTACTTGATACAAGTGGTCCTTGAGGATTGGTACGAGAAGGGAGCATTCTTAAGATCTATCGTGGTCATGAACTACCCCTCTCAAACGAGGGGAAGAATGGCCCCTATGGTCTCCATCTTAAACGTGGGGACATTTAAAAACCTGCTTAAGCACTTTAGGTTCAGAATCAGACGAAAAGTTCCCTCCTTCTTAGGGACCACAAAAAGGTTTGAATAGTATCCCAAACCTCTCACTGCGATAGAAAAATAACTCCTAGAGGACAGATCCCATACACACCCCAGAAAGGCTTCCCTCCTTTCTGGTCAGGAAAACAGGAGGAATCTGCCCTTGGGTGGCCGACACTTAAAACCTATCTTGTAACCCTGAGCTATGACCTCCAGGAATAAAGTCCAAGGTAAACAAGCACCAGTGTAGTGTGCTTACTGCCAGGCCTCACACCAAATACCCAAACATATACATAAAAAGCAAAGGCAGTAGCACCACTTGAAATAGTTACCAAATTTATTGGAAGTGCAGCAAGATGAAAACAGCAACGTTTTGGACTCACATGTCGTTAATCATGCATAAATTGTAACAGATGTGGCTGACCTAAATAGCACTCTCTGACATCACATCCCTTAGCATTGAAAAAGTCCCTACCAAAAAGTCAATTCCTTAGGGTACGTAAGATAGTCACTGATACAGTATTAGACAAGAGGCTAAGGGAGATGGCTTTACTGTTTAAACAAAGGGGCTATCCAGATGAATTGATAGAAAAGGAAAGAGAAGTATTACAAATTCCCAGGTCTACACTACTGGCTACAAATATACAAAAGAAAAAATCTGAAAATAGGGATAGAGTAGCGTTTGTCTCGCAGTTTAATACTCAAAGCCCAAAAATGATGATAATAATAATAAACATTGGGGAATTTTAAAACAAAGTCATCCTCATATAACTGAATTTTAAAAAAACTCCTATGGCAGCCTATAAACATTCTCAAAGTTTGAGGGATAAAATGATTAGATCTGATGTAGGTCCCGGTAGGATACAAAGACAGACTCTAATAGGATCCCATAGAATGGGATGTTTTCCCTGTTTGGGATGTATAAATTGCAATAGTCTAATCAGAGGTTCCTATTTTTTTCATCCCCGTACTATTATATGTTGGAGAGACGACAAGAAGGGTCAGAGACCGTATTGTCGAGCATAAATCAAACATTAGGACTAGGGTTGAGAAATCACCAGTTGCATGTCCCTTTAAGGAAGCTAGACATACAGTGAGCCAATTGCGATTTCAAATTATTGAACATTCCTATAGACAGACGTGGGGGTGATAGATCCAAAAGGCCTCTCTTTGTTTGAGCCTCTTGTCTCTATCATTTGGAAAGTAGTATACCTTTGGGAATGAATAAGGATTGGGATTTATCACCATTCTTGTAAAAATGGATTAATAAAAATTGCATATATTTTTCATTTCTAGGTTATGAATGTCTGTCTAATTTATATTATCCAGGTTTGGGAATTTAGAATGTGAAATTGCCTCCATTGAGGTAACTTTACCTTTGTATTTATCTGTGTATTTATTATGTACTGTTTCTTTAAAATCAAATGCACTTTTTTCTGTTATATAGTGAGTTACTCATGAGTGAGTTACTGTGATATCAGAGGGAGGGGTTTAGAGTGCTATTTAGGTCAGCCACATCTGTTACAATTTATGCATGATTAAGGACATGCAAGTCCGAAATGTTGCTGTTTTTATCTTGCTGCACTTCCAATAAATTAGTAACTATTTCAAGTGGTGCTACTGCCTTTGCTTTTTATGTATATCTATGACCTCCGGGACCCATGGATCCTGCACGACACTGAACCAAGCGACTGAAAGGAGCGACAATACTGCCCCCTACACGATCCAGAAGAGGACCGGGGACCGCCCATTCATGCCGACGCGGTGGGCTTCTTTCTCTGCTTGGATTTATTCTAGGACTGTCCTGTGACGAAAGGCAAAGAATGACTGGGGTTATGAGTAAGTGGGGGAGGTATTTAAGCCTTTGGCTGGGGTGTCTGCCTCCTCCTGGTGGCCAGGTTCTGTATTTCCCACAAGTAAGGAATGCAGCTGTGGCCTCTTCCCATAGTAAGATGGAAAAATATGTGTATTTACTAAACCAGTATGAGTTAAAGGGACACTGAACCCAATTTTTTTCTTTCGCGATACAGATAGGGCATGCAATTTTAAGCAACTTTCTAATTTACTCCTATTATCAATTTTTCTTCGTTCTCTTGCTTTCTTTATTTGAAAAAGAAGGCATCTAAGCTGAATAGCACTTTTTATTGGTGGATGAATTTATCCACCAATCAGCAAGGACAACCCAGGTTGTTCACCAAAAATGGGACGGCATCTAAACTTACTTTCTTGTATTTCAAATAAAGATACCAAGAGAATAAAGAAAATTTGATAATAAGAGTAAATGAGAAAGTTGCTTATAATTTCATGCTCTATCTGAATCACGAAAGAATTTTTTTTAGTTCAGTGTCCCTTTAAAGGGACATTAAACAGATGAGTATGACGACAGTAGGATGGTTATTACTCACCATGGTATTGCTTTTTCTCCTGTACTTGCAGCTGTCTTCAAAGCTGTTCTCTTATTTTAACCAATTAAAATTAATGGGTTCTGAACTTCTGCATCTTCACACTCGGCACCACCATCTTGGAATGTAGGAATTCTTCTGCCACAAGAAATTGGTGTTGTACATTCATAGATCAGTGATATTGTTGTGTTTTTGGCAAGCCGTGGTACACCCACACTTCAGTTTACACAATACAGAGAGGGAGCTGTACATTTTTACAGTGGCTGCATTTCTCTATATTATTCCTGATTGTTGTGTAACTTCTAAACTGTAAAAAAACAGCAAAAATGTAACTTCTGCTTCCTATGTACAAGCTAAGTGCCAGGTACAGCTGTTAAAAAGTCACGTCACTGTACTATAAAAGTGCGTTGCTTCTGTCACAGGATACAATACGCACGTACCAAGATGGCAGCGCCCAGTATAAAAAGACTAGGTGCTAGCAACATTACCCGATTGGTTGTGCTTCCTGTCCCTCACGGACACACGGACCAATCAGATAATACAAAAATGGCCGAGGGCAGATACGCTCCAGAGCGCTCTGTTCTAATTAGAGCCTTGGGCGCCGCATTCGCCTCTGGGAACCTAACCATGGGTCCCATCCCCCCACAACGTAATTTTACCTGCATTCTGTCTGAGAACCTGCAAAAGCACAGTAGTGAGGGATGGGACCCATGGTTAGGTTCCCAGAGGCGGTTGCGGTGCCCGAGGCTCTGGAGCGTATCTGCCCTCTACCATTTTTGCATTATCTGATTTGTCCGTGAGGGACAGGAAGCACAAGCAATCGGATAATGTTGCAAGTGTGTCGCTAGCTCCTTGTGTATAAAGGCACAGAGCTTTACCAACTGGCTACTATAATGAGTTTAAAGAGCTACAGGCAGAGAAAAAAACAAATAGTAACCGACCTCCTGTAGTTGTACTTAACAGTCAAGTAGACTGTCCCTTATAAATCGGTAGGTTACTTCTTGTTTTGTGTAAATATTGCTTTGTCACACACCACCGAGGCTAAAAAGCAACATCTGTAACCTACATTTTCAAAAGGTTACAGAATTTGATTTTTGGCTTCCTAGGGAGCGTGAGAAAATCACTCTCTCTATACAAAGCAAGAAAAGGGACAGTGTACACCAATTTTCATATAACTGAAGTAATAGACACTGCTATAAAGAAGACTATGCACAGATACTGATCTAAACATCCAGTATAAAACCTATTGTAAAAACTTACTTAGTAGCTCCCAGTTTAGCACTGATGATGAAGTTAGGCTGGGGCACCCTGTGAAATGGGCTGAGAAAGCAGAAAGAGCAGACACCCCCCTGCATATGAAAAGACATACATAAACAGGAGCAGCAGGAATCTGTAGACTTTAGTCTACAGCTGATACTTTGGGGCTTGGTTAGGAGTCAGCACAATGTTATTAAAAAATAAGCAAAACTGTACATTGTTACAAAAACACTCCCTGGTGGGCTGTATAAATGTATTCTCTACAAAACATTTATGCAAAGAAAAATCTAGTGTACAATGTCCCTTTATTGTCATTTTAAAAATTGCTATTACTTTATTTATTTTTTTACATTTCCTTTACTTTTGATCATTAAATTTCCATCAATATTTTGTCTGTTTGAACCTAGTAACCCGGAGGATGTATAGTATCTAAAATCAAGTGCACTGTATAAGGAAATCCAAACCTTTAATTTATTATTAAATTAAGTCATTAAAAATGCAAATTTTAAATTCACAGTACTAGCATCATACAAAAAAATTCATGTTTTTGCAACAGTAAACGAAAACACATTTAGGACATATTAACATACAGGATATTTATATCAGCTAAACAATGTAAATCACGAAAGAAAAAAAAAAAAAAAGGACTGCCCATTCTAACAAACAAGAGTCTGTAAAATGAAGAGAAAAAATTAACGGCTTTCATGTCACTGGCTTACAGCTGCAGAAATCTGTTTTGTAGAGGTCAAGCTTTGTATGAACCCGCATTCTGAAATACATTACAGGTAAATGCCACCGGCAGGAAACAGTAGCTAGCACGAATGAGTAAGTATTCGTATAAGACTGGAAGCAGAAATCCCATTCGGCACACTCAAATATTACACATGTGCAACGCTAGATCTTGTGTGTAGCGCCATCACACGAAAGTACCTGGCATCGAAAAGACCTGAATGCTGCCATATTCACCATTAGTTTATAAAACAAATAGCCAAATGCGCAAGGCTAATATAGAGAGGCTGGTCAATAGTTATGTTAGAAAGACATTAAACACCGGCTACTTTTGTGTAAAAAAAAAAAATGCGTTTCTCCCACTCTCCCTAGAGAGGCCAAAAAGCAAATTGTGTAACCTGCACATGAAATAGCTGGTTTAGGTGATTTGCAGCTACGGCTTCCTTTTTGGGATCTCTGGCTAGTGTGGGACAAGTCTGATCTTAACACAAACGCTAAAGAGGTTTAATTTCCGTTTAAAACGATCCTGCATCAGAACTGCCAAGTAAATGCTGCCATTCTAAACAGAGCCATAAAATGTACTGGAATCAGAACAAGTGAGGAATATTTAACCACTTAACAACCACCGACTCACATGTGCCGGAAATAGAGCAGTTCCTGCCAATGTCGACCAGACCGCACTATATCTGCGTGCCTCCGCTGTCGGTGACGCTGCATTAGTAAAACCCTTAAGGATCAAGGATATACAGGGTACGTTGGTCGTTAACAGGTTAAAGAGACTTTAAGGGACACTAAAAGCAATTTTTTTACTTTCATGATTCAGGTAGAGCATGCAATTTTAGGCAACTTTCTAATTTACTCCTATTATCAAATTTTCTTTGTTCTCTTGCTATCTTTATTTAAAAAGCAGGAATGTGATGCATAGGAGCCGGCCCATTTTTGGTTGAGAACCTGGGTTATGCTTGCTTATTGGTGGGTAAATTTAAGCCTCCAATAAGCAAGCACTATCGATGGTGCTGAACCTAAAATGGGCTGGCTGCTAAGATTTACATTCATGATTTTCAAATAAAGATAGCAAGAGAACGAAGAAAAATTGATAATAGGAGTAAATTAGAAAGTTGCTTAAAAGGGCCAGTAAACCTAGAAAATAATGTTATATAATTCTGAGAATTATATAACATTATATTAGTGCTAGCTTTCTGTTACATAAGATTACCGCTTGAATTTGTATTATAAAAAAAAAAAAAAAAAAAAAAAAAAAAAAAAAAAAAAGAGGGTTTTTCAGAAACCCCCTCTGTGCTCTACTGAGTGGGTCTGTTTTTTTTTCACCGAGGGTGTCTGGCAGCTGTCTAGTCACAGCCCGGCCCGGTCGCACCATTACACTTAATGTAGCTCGCTCCTGCTCTGATAGCGGGAGTGAGCGGCACTGAGTGTAATGGCGCGATCGGGCCGGGCTGTGACTAGACAGCTGCCCAGATGCGCTCAGAGGGAAAACCAGAGAGAGCGGGTCTGAAAAACCCTCTTTTTTTATAATAAAAATTCAAGCGATAATCTTATGTAACAGAAAGCTAGCACTAATATAATGTTAGATAATTCTGCACTATGTGCAGAATTATCTAACATTATTTTCTAGGTTTACTGGCCCTTTAAAATGTCATGCTCTATCTGAATCAAGGAAAAAAATTGGTTTCAGTGTCCCTTTAACGGCACATTAAAGGAATATAAAACCCAAAATGTTTCCGTCACGATTTAGACAGAACATACGATTTTAAAACAACTTTTCAATGTACTTCTATTATCAGTTGTGCTGCATTATGTTGCAATCCTTTATTGAAGGAGCAGCAATGCACTACAGGGAGCTAACTGAACACACAGGTAAGCCAATGAAGAGAGACATCTGTGCAGCAACCAATCAGCAGCTAGCTCCCAGCTCCTGAGCCTGCCTAGGTGTGCTTTTTGTAAACCAAGAATACCAAGAGAACTAAGCAAATTAGATCACAGAAGTACATTGGAAAGTTGTTTAAAATTGCATCTGAATCATGAAAGCAAAATGTTGGGTTTAATGTGATCTTGATAGTTTAGAATATCTTGCACAGCAACAGCCGGTCAGACAGAGGGCAATTAGCTTGTAAATCATCTAACAGCAAATGGATCGAATCATAATGGAAGGACCATTTGCTCAGAGAGTCGGTACCATCACATGGCAATGAACTAATAGTAATTATGGTTTATAGCCGCTATTAGTCTGGAAGAAACGTTCTTTGTAACTGCATAGCGTTATACCACGTGCCAGAGCACAAAAGGTGTTACTTTATATGGCGGTGTACGAGTTTTATTTTACACACATTTTATCTATCTCCACTTTCTAGCACATCTCGAGGCATAACTCAAAGGAAAAAAGTGGATTATTTATGCGACATCTTGGGGTAGACAACAACTTTTTCAGACAAACCAAATGAGTTAAAACAGAAGAGAACGAGAGAGAGAAAAGAAAGAGCAAGCGAATGAGAGAAAGCGATAGCCATAGAGATAACGAGAGTGTTACCCAGCACTGATCTCAACCCCCCCCCCAAACACCTAGACATACCAGGAAATGACTGGTCATGTGCACTGTGCTTAAACTGTAATAAACAAGTAAACAGTGGCCAAAAGCAATATAAACAAACACAATCTAAATGCAAACATGAGTGGCCATGACATAAAATCCAAAATTGTTCTTTCATGATTTAGATGGAACAAACCATTTTAAACAACTTTCCAATTTACTTCTATTGTCAACTTTCCATTGTTTTCTTGTTATCCTTTGTTGAAAAGCAAGACGGTAAGTTTAGGAGCGTGCACGTGACTGCAGCTCTATATGGCAGCAGTTTTGCAACAATGTTATACATTAGCAAGAGAACTAGATGGCAGCACTATTTAGTTTTATGTAGTATTCTACCAGTGACGTGCAGTGACGTCAGAGGCTGGTGAGGCAGTGGCAGGATACGCCTTCATTCTTTAGATATCCTTTGTTGAAGAAATAGCAATGCACATGGGTGAGCCAATAACATGAGGTATCTATGTGCAGCCACCAATCAGCAGCTACTGAGCATATTTAGATATGATTTTCAACAATGGACATCAAAATAATGAAGAAAATTAGATATTAGATGTAAATTGGAAAGTTATTTAAATTTGCATATGGGTTTCATATGGGTTTCATGTTCCTTTAAATGGTGTCTTGGAAAACTGGTCAACTTAGTAAACATCTGATTTTAGTCTAAAAGGATTGTAACAGAAACTCTTGCCAGATAACACAATGCTTGCTCTGATTATGAGATCTAGAATTCCATGCCCATTAAAATATGTTTAAAACATACTTTTTACTTTAATGCTGCAAATTATGCTTATAGATTCTTTCATTACATAAGGGATGAGAGTCAGAGGGGGAGGAAGAGAGACAGAGAGAGAAAGAGACCATGGGGGAGAAAAACACATAAGGAGAGAGATGGATAGATAGAGAGAGAGATACACACACACACACACACACACACAATGGGGGGGGGGGGGGAGAGGGACCACAGCATTTTAAAGTAATAAAACAGCAGAGCTACAGAGAGTTCAGAAAATTAGTCTATAATTTAGTGTGAAGTACAGAGGCAAGCTGCTAAGTTAGTGGGTGTAAAGTTTGAGTAAACAAAATACAAAAACGATCCTTTGCTGTAAAAGAGTAAAAAAAACACTAAACCACATTCATTAAATTATCATTTTCACTAACAGAATCCCTATCAGTAAAATCTTACTTTAATAAGATGTGGGTGAAACACTGCTCTCTGTGCCTCTCTCCTGCTCTGGAAGGATTCAGGAAGTGACAGTGGCACATTCCACTGCACTTAGAGGGGAAGAACAGAACTCTCTTTTTCACTTTAGCAAAGCTGGCAGCTTCACAGGACAGCAACAAAATATATGAAAGTTGTTTTTTTCCATTTTTGTTTTGTTTTATATGATTTAACATCCAGCCCCAACACTATATTCCACTTACTAATGCCTCTCGCTGGATTGGTTCAGCCCAAATAGGACTGCCTCAAATAAGCAGTTAATGGGCCATGCAATGATCTTAACCACTTGCATCCAGTAGATGGCGCAGCATGTTGTGTAATGGTGGGCAGACCTGCTTGTGCCTCTTCATTGCACAACATATAGCTGTGAGAAAAAAAATGCTGGGAAAAAAAATTACAATTTTTTTTTAAAGCCAATAAAAAAATATATATTTTTGCCCATATGAGAGGTGAAGCACTGCCTCACCTGCCTCTAGTGACTGCACATCACTGTATTCTACACATGCACACTACCTATCTAGATATCTCCAACAAAGAATAAGAACGAAGCAAATTTGTTAATAGAAGTAAACTGGATTTTAAAAATTGTATTCTCTGTCTAAATCATGAAAGAAAAAAAAGAAAAAAGTTTGATGTCCCTTTAATGCTGGCATTAGAATATCTGTAATGGCCATCAGTAAATACAAACACTTTTATACGTTACAGCCATCGGCAGATAAAATTATTATATATGTTGATGGCCGTTACAGATTTCTTAATGTTTGGATATAGATTAAATGATTGTTCAAGAACGATGATCAATATTTTTGTTATTTTGCTTTTGATCAAAGTTTATTTGTATTTCACAAGAGTAAGAGAGTGAGGGAGAGAAGAAAACAAAATAAAAAAGATGGTCCAATAGTGATTTGGTAGCAGAGGTTTGGGGGCATTTTACTCATAGATACTGGTCTGTATGTTGCTGTAGTCTGGAGGGCAGGGAGTACACACACAGATATAGAGCTGCAACAACTAATCGTCATAATCGATAATGAAAATAGTCGACAACGAATCTCATAATTGATTTGGCCGATTAATCAATTATGAAAATAATAGTTAGTTGCAGCCCTACACACATTATATATATATATATATATATATATATATATATATATATATATATATATATATATATATATATATATATATATATATATATATATATATATATATATATATATATATATACACACACATACACATATATATATATATATATATATATACACACACATATCTATATATATACACACACACACACACACACATACATATACACATATGTATATATATATATATATATATATATATATATATATATATACACACACACACATACACACATATCTATATATATACACATACATACACACACACACTTCTATTATTTAATTTGGTTCTCTCTTGGTATCCTTTGTTGAAAAAGTATACCTAAGTAGAGTCAGAAGCAGGTATGAACTACTGGGAACTAGCTGCCGATTGGCAGCTACACGTATATGTCTCTTGTCATTGGCTCACCCAATGTGTTCAGCTAGATACCAGTAATGCATTGCTGTTTCTTCAACTAGGGATATCAGGAGAATGAGAAAAAAATAGTAATAATAATATTTTTGGCATTTAGATGATAGAAGGATAAAGAGAAGGATAGAGAAACACAATTATCTTGGAGATCAAAATACAATGTGCATTTTGTTTTTTATCCCTTTAAATGGGCCACATAGCAATTGATCAAATATATTTTGCATGGAATGTTTACAGGTAAATATATATTACTTCTTATACACAAGTCCTGGTAATGGCTTCCTCTGAACCTTAACCACACTCAGGAATTTTAGTGGCTTTTGCAATCATTGGGTTATATTTCAATCCTATATAAAAAAAAAAAACTTATCAAATGATTTACCTACAAAAAGTTCCCAAATACTTTATGGTGAATTATATAAAAACAAATTGATGACAAATTTTTCAGGAACTCCAGGCGAGTGGAAATTTAACAGTGGCGAGTGAAAAATAATGAGTGAATCAATATTCACTCACTATCCAAAGTCTAGTGACGTGTTGTAAGTAGTAAAGATAGCACATTGTATTTCCACAATATATTCTCTTATTGCAGCACTGACAAACACACACTTTTAGCTAAAAATATTATCCAAAGGGATATTAAAAATCCATGGGCAAGGGTATGTTATTCCTCTAGGGCTGTAGAGACCCCATTAGTGCTTAGAATGTTCTGAAAAAGGGTAAACGGGTGCAGAGAGAGATTGGAGAGAATAAGGGAAAGTGGAGGAGAAAATAAAGTTAAGAGAGAGTGGAGAAAAAAAAAAAAAAAAAAAAAGGAGTGAAGAGATATGAGAGAGTGGGGGAAAGAGTGTAAAGTGAAGATAAGGCCTGAGAGAGAAGGGAGATGTAAAAAGAGAAAATTAAGAGAGGAGGCAGTGGAGAGAGTTAAAGGGACACTAAACCAAAAAGTTTTCTTTCAGATAAAGCATGCGATTTTAAGCAACTTTCTAATTTACTTCTACTATCAATTTTTCTTCGTTTTCTTGCTATCTTTATTTAAAAAGCAGGAATGTGATGCATAGGAGCCGGCCCATTTTTGGTTGAGAACCTGGGTTATGCTTGCTTATTGGTGGGTAAATGTAAGCCTCCAATAAGCAAGTGCTATCCATGGTGCTGAACCTAAAATGGGCTGACTGCTAAGATTTACATTCCTGCTTTTAAAATAAAGATAGCAAGAGAACGAAGATAAAAATTAATAGGAGTAAATTAGGAAGTTGCTTAAAATTTCATGCTCTATCTGAATCATGAAAGAAAAAAAAGTTGGGTTCAGTGTCCCTTTAAGAGAAAGAAGGGAGAGATGATAATTATTAGAACAAAACTCCAGGTCTGCTATGACCTTCCATAACTGTCAGCACTCTCTCTCTACACTCTCTCAGTGGCATTATTTAAAGGGCCATAATACCCAAATGTTTAAACACTTGAAAGTGATGCAGCATAGCTGTAAAAAGCTGACTAGAAAATATCACCTGAACATCTCTATATAAAAAAGAAAGATATTTTACCTCAAAAGTTCCTCAGTAGCCACCTCCCATTGTAAAGGATTTCTAAGCAGCATATTAGTGTGTCTGTCCTGGGACAACTGAAAGGATGAGCTTCGTGCACTCTCATATTATTTCACCAATCAGGTAAAGGAAGCTTACTATGAAATCTCATCAGAGTTAAGTCAAATCTCATGAGATCACAGTAAGAGTTCATGACCTCAGCACTGCTGATGGGATGCTGTTCATTTCTTCATTTTTTTTTATTTTTACCTGCAGCTGGGAGCAGCTAAGTATAACTTTTTACACAGAACTTACTCTGCTTAGCTGAGGAAATTGTGAGGTAAAATATCTTCCTTTTTTACATAGAGATGCTCAGGTGATATTTTCCTGTCAGCTTTTTACAGTTATACTGCATTAGTTTCAAGTGATTTAGCATATGAGTATTATGTCCCTTTAATTTGTTATGGTATAAAATAAAAATGATTGCACAATAAGGTGTTTTACAATGGCTAAACAAATGCAAAGAGGGGGTGGAATAGTCGGTGCGGTGTGGGTGGGATCAGTGGCAAGTGACATTTTGGCCTGGCTAGTAGGTTAGGACTGGAAATTTTGAGATATCACGATTTAATAAATATTTTTTGTCACAGATGGCAGAAGACCAGTGAGTGCTTATTCCAACAGAGAGAGAGATAGAGACACACACACATACATATATACACACACACACGCCTTAGCATTTTACATTATAGTTTTCTTACCAATAACCAAATCAAAATTAAAACTGCCTAAAGCTTCCTCTTCCCTGGGAAAAGTGTTTTCTTTTGAGTATATAACGCGTAACCTACAAAACCAGTTTGTTTAAAGAATAAGCAGACTACACTTACTTTTTTACTGTGAGAGATCTTGTAGATGTAGAATTACTAAAATAAAATAAATAAGGCAACAAAAAAATTACAACATAATTAGGTATCAGGGATCACAACATTTTTCATTACTAGTTCTGTGAAAAAAAAAAAAAGTTCACACGTTCTGCGCGCACGACTAGCATATCTAAATTATTAGTGCAGTAGGTATGTTAAAGAAATAAATTAGCATTTTTCTCAATTTTCATTGACATAAAAGGAGTCTCTGTGTATAGCATTGTGGGTATGAAAGACTGAGAATCACTTGGTAGTGAGGTATCCTGGACTGTCCACAAGGTCGGTTTTCAACTTTCTTGAGAGAAGAAAAAGTAGATGAAACCATTGCATGTAGATATATTTACCGCTAACCTCAGACACAGTGGCTGTCAGAGACTTTTGTATAAAGATCAGACGTTGTTATCAATTGCCGTCTGCCGGGAGTATTGCAGTGGACAAAGCAGGTAGGTTGCACACGTGAACAATTCATACTACATCATTTCTGCATGAAGATTTGAAAAAATGAAAGGTATTTAACTGAAAACACACAAAATCTTGTGAGATGACAAATCATGGTTAAGGAAATGAAAAAAACCTTAGAAATATATTCAATTTTGGTGCATAATCCCATAACAAAAGTCAAGTTCGGAAGTGCAGATCTTCATACAGAAGCGAATTCTTGACACTACTTAAAACCAAAGTATGTAAATCCCACCAGTCCGTATAAAAAGGGAATTGTTTTGGGGTTTAAATTACTGTTGTCCAGAGGGGCTTGTGGCTTTTTACATCACTTGTGTTTCCAGTCTCCGAATTTCTTTTACCACAAGATCAATGTTGATGATTGGGTTAAAATACAAAGCCCAGTAAAACAAGCAATTGCAGACAAACTGAGGGATAATCGGCCAAAAGATGGCGACAAAAAGTCCTTGGGTTGACATCTTCCAAAAATGACCCCACATTAATCTGGGAAGGTTCCTAAATAAGAGAGGAATGTGAGTAAAAGCAAACAAAATAATGTATTCACAAAACTCATGACATTAATAGTGTCCCATAGTGCCGGGCTTCAAATTGTTTCATCTCCTGAGCAGAGCAGAACAAGCCAGGAACCAATTGGCTGCTAGAATTTTACCCCTGGATCCTGGATACATCAAATACCACTGTGTGGCTCCTTAATATTGTTATAGGCTACTAAATAGATTTGTCAGACCCTGCTCTAGAGAAGAACCACATGTCCAATTTTTTTTGCACATGGTACTAACTTTTTGGATTACTCTTCATATATCTGGGGGAAAAACAACCACCACCATCACCAATATGCGTCTTATAAAATTTGTAGCTACCTCTTTATTATTTTTGGCTCCTAAATTTGAAATAAACTTGGCAACCCATTATATAAAGAGCATTTGTGTCCAAAACTCTCCATAAAGAGAAATAAAGTGCCAAAAGTTTGTCTAGAGACCGGCCCCCAATTACATCTTAAACCACATACTTAAACATTAGAGCTAAACGGGACATTATAAACTAGATTTTTTCTTTGCATAAATGCTTTGTAGATGATCCATTTATATAGCCCATCTGGGTTTTTTTGTATAAATGTATAGTTTTGCTTATTTTTTAATAACATTTTGCTGATTTTCAGACTTCTAACCAAGCCTCAAAGTTTTAGATGTATACAGACTGCAGACTGCTTCTGTATGTATAATGGGTCTTTTCATATGCAGGGGAGGGGGGGATTCTGCTATCAGCCCCTTTCAGTGGGTATCCTAGGCTTATCTCCCGTCCCTTTAAAGTGACATCCTAATGTAAATTAAAAAACTATTTCAGACAATTTTATTTTTAAACTGAATCATTCTTCTGATCAATATGTTGAAAAGCCTAACCCTGCTACATAATATACTAATTGGCTTCAGAAGAGGTGATAAGATAAAATACAGATAAACAATGCAAGTTTCACTATAAAAAAAAAAAAAGACAGTGGTTAGTTACCATGGCAACCCAAAGTCTATGCAAATGTTTTAATATTACCAGTGGCTTACAAAGTTAACACCTGGAATATAAACAACAAGCTCACAGTAAGAAAAGGCAATTTGTTTAAACATAAAATGCTTTGATGACATGAAGCATTATACGATTACACTAGAATATTCCTTTAAGGCTTAGAAATATTTGTGAAAATATGCGCAAATGGTAACTTATACACAGCTTACATAAATCCTTGAAATATCTACAGTATACTCACTTCAGCTCCCTCCGAGACCATAATCTCCAAAATGAGAATAATTCGAGGACCGAGAGCAGCATAGCGTTGACAATAATGAATCGTGAGGTCCAGTAATGCACCTCTAGCCAGTCCCAGGCAAACTCTGCGATGAGCTGATATGGTAGGAAAAGGTACTTCACTAGAAACTCCCTCCACTGCTTCCACGTAGGGTCTTGCAAGTCCTGTAACATATAGGTAGCTGAGGTGCATGGGGGCAAGATAATGTAAGTTTATATGCAGTCAGATGTTTCATGCTGCTGGGTATTCAGATATCCACATATTATTAAACCGCCCTCTTTGGCATCCAAGAGGTTAAGGGTACAGTTTCTTTTTTTTTTATTTAACAAAAACGTCTGTTCTAGATGTCTAGAATTTTCTAGAAATGTTTATTATCTACATTAATAGCAATCAGACTATGTTTTATGCGGATCAGAGGTCTGCATTGCCACCTTATTGTTCCCCTACACGTACTACCCTATTGTTCCCCTACACGTGCTACCCTATTGTTCCCCTACACGTGCTACCCTATTGTTCCCCTACACGTGCTACCCTATTGTTCCCCTACACGTACTACCCTATTGTTCCCCTACACGTACTACCCTATTGTTCCCTACACGTACTACCTTATTGTTCCCCTACACGTACCACCCTATTGTTCCCCTACACGTACCACCCTATTGTTCCCCTACACGTACCACCCTATTGTTCCCCTACACGTACCACCCTATTGTTCCCCTACACGTACTACCCTATTGTTCCCCTACACGTACTACCCTATTGTTCCCCAACACGTACTACCTTATTGTTCCCCAACACGTACCACCCTATTGTTCCCCTACACGTACTACCCTATTGTTCCCCTACACGTACTACCTTATTGTTCCCCTACACGTACCACCCTATTGTTCCCCTACACGTACTACCCTATTGTTCCCCTACACGTACTACCCTATTGTTCCCCTACACGTACTACCCTATTGTTCCCCTACACGTACTACCCTATTGTTCCCCTACACGTACTACCTTATTGTTCCCCTACACGTACTACCCTATTGTTTCACTACATGTACTACCCTATTGTTCCCCTACACATACTACCTTATTGTTCCCCTACACGTACTACCCTATTGTTTCACTATATGTACTACCTTATTGTTCCCCTACATGTACTACCCTATTGTTCCCCTACACATACTACCCTATTGTTCCCCTACACATACTACCTTATTTTTCCCCTACACGTACTACCCTATTGTTCCACTACACGTATTACATTATTGTTGCACTACATGTATCATATTATTGTTACACTACATGTATCATATTATTGTTACACTATATGTATTACATTATTGTTGCACTACATGTATCATATTATTGTTACACTATATGTATTACATTATTGTTGCACTACATGTATCATATTATTGTAACACTACATGTATCATATTATTGTTACACTATATGTATTACATTATTGTTGCACTATATGTATCATATTATTGTTACACTATATGTATTACATTATTGTTACACTATATGTATCATATTATTGTTACACTACATGTATCATATTATTGTTACACTATATGTATCATATTATTGTTACACTATATGTATCATATTATTGTTACACTACATGTATCATATTATTGTTACACTACATGTATCATATTATTGTTACACTACATGTATCATATTATTGTTACACTACATGTATCATATTATTGTTACACTACATGTATTACCTTGTTCGTAATAAATATTGTAATAAAAGTAATTCACAAAATGGAAAGCGCTATCCCTATCATGGCATTAGAATATCTTTCTGCACTGAACAATGAGTTTTCTGAAGCTTGTATTGAGACTACACATGCCTACAGGCGGCTCTGATTATCAAGCGCAGCATACGCTGAACCCAGTGACTACACAAAGCTGGGAAATATTCACAGTAAGTGAAGAACCAAACTCGTTGTTTGCTGGTGCCTAGCAGTTGCATGGAGCCTGGAAAGTGCCATTTTATACATGCACCACTACACACAAGCCCAGCGTGCTTATGCACACTACCGGTGACACATTCCTGAAATGCAGGTGCCCATTAGAGCTTAGTCTGAAAAGCTGATACACACAAAGAGCAGATCCCTCTCCATGCAACCTATTAAGTGATCCCTAAGTGTGTTGCCTTCTTCTCAATCCCAGAAAGAAGGGCAGAGAGTGAAGGCAGCTAGCACTGACCATGTCAGGATGGGCAGGGGTCAGTGAGGAGACCCACTAAATATATTTTAGAAGCTTACTGAGGTTTTGCCTCACCTCCCTCTAGTCATATGTGCAGCCATGTTGAGATTTGTGTTTGCGCATGTTCAGTAACTCTCCTTCAGAAAACAGCAGTGTAACCTAGGTTTCAAAAGGGCACTGCCCATGATTAGAGGGAGGTGCATGAACTGTATTTAGTGTCTCTTCAAGATGGTAATAGGCAAAGTAGCTATGGCACAGGGAGATCTCACTGGTGGGCACTACCTCAGGTGATCAAAGATGTGAGAATTTTGTGAATAATACAGATCTAATACAGACCTGAACATATCTACATATCCTTATGCAGAGTGGGCGTCACAAGAAATTGTGCACCCAATGGTTCCAATGCAATTTTTTTATTTGTTTAATGCTCTTAAACCCACTATTGCAAATGATATATTCAGTTCAACAGATTTGGGCAAAAAGCAGCATAATCATCTGAAAATCATTAAAAGGAAGCCAAGACCCCGATCAAAGCCAACTCCCTTGCAGTTATATAAATCCACAGCCACACAACTTACCCACATGCAGCTACTGTTTAATATGTAAATTAAGTCATGTGTGTAGACCTTAAAGGGACATTAAATATTTCATACCCTATACAATATTTAAATAGTAATGCACTTTCATTAATATGCCTGCATTTACTGTAATTTAACTGCAAATAAATATGTTCTTCCCACTGTCCCCTGATAGACTAAAGTGCATCCTGCAAGATAGAGAACGATGACCAAGAAACATGCTACAAGGAGATTGCTCGATCAGTGCATAAGATAATTTATAGACATGCAAAAATGCACTATTTGTTATTCATTTGAAAAAACAAAGAAGTTGAAATATTTTACCAACTTTCTTCATTTGTTAATTTCTCTATTTCCAATGTATTATTATATCAAATTTCCTTAGTTCTCTTGGCATTCTTTGATGAAAAGTAGACTAAGGAGCAGCAATGCACTACTGGGAGCTAGATGAACACAACTGGTCCATATATCTGTGCAGCCACCAATTACCAGCTAGCTCCCAGCAGTGCATTGCAGCTCCTGAGCATTCCTATGTGTGCTCTTCAACAAAGGATACCAAAAGAAGGTGGCAAATTAGAAACAAGAAGTAAATTGGAAAGTTGTTTAAAATTATATGATCTACCTGAATCATGAAAGTTGAAAGGGACAGTCTACACCAGAATTTTTATTGTTTTAAAAAGATAGATAATCCCTTTATTACCCATTCCCCAGTTTTGCATAACCAACACAGTTATATTAATATACTTTTAACCTCTGTGATTATCTTGTATTTAAGCCTCTGCAAACTGCCCCTTTATTTCAGTTCTTTTTACAGACTTGCAGTCTAGCCAATCAGTGCCTGCTCCCAGAAAACTTCTCGTGCACAAGCACAGTGTCATCTATATGAAATACGTGAACTAACACCCTCTAGTGGTGAAAAACTGTTAAAATGCAATCTGAAAGAGGTGGGCTTCAAGGTCTAAGAAATTAGCATATGAACCTCCTAGGTTAAGCTTTCAACTAAGAATACCAAGAGAACAAAGCAAAATTGGTGATAAAAGTAAATTGGAAAATTGTTTAAAATTACATGCTCTATCTGAATCATGAAAGTTTATTTTGGCCTAGACTGTCCCTTTAATGAATTGACTATCCCTTTAAAACACGGTTCCATTAATGAACAAAATTTCAGAAAAATATTTCAACTTGGTTAATGGGATTTATGAAACAAACAAACAATAAGAACACATTTTTGCAAGTCTATTAATTTATATCTGACACTAACTACAGGATAGGATGCATTCAATACTTATGGGTTTTTAAAGGGGTATGTCCCTGTACTGCAAAACACTGACAATTTTGCTAAGCAAATTGCGGTTTTACATTTATTTTTAAAATATGAATTTTGAATACAGAGGTTTTGCAACACAGTTACACACCACCTACCTGATTTTACTGACCACTCGGCTAAAATGTAATACAATATTAAGCTAACATTAGCTGTTATTTTTTTATTTTTAATTTAACGGTTTTAGCACTGTTAGGACTGCATGGAACGCAATAGCCGTTCAGCTGTCCTGAAGCCATAGGCGCTTGCTAAATGGGATTGAGGGCGTGCCGAGCATCATAGGCACTCCCCCGACCCCATCCCTGACATCATGAGATCGCGTGATTTCAATTTTTACTCATTTGTTTACATCATAACTTTGTTCCGATGTAGACAAATAATTCCCATCAGGAAAGGGTTAACATTTATAAATAATAGAAAATGTTATAGTATTGCAAAGTATTACACTTCCCCCCAGTGATAGAACATTCAGTGGAGAACACTGTATAATATGTATATATATATATATATATAGAAAATATACTTTAAATGTCCCTTTAAAGATCTTTAGCACAATGGTTACTTATAACAACATTTAAAAAAAAGGTTCTGTTAGTGTTAATTCACAAGCGACAACTTACCGCCACATCATCACTGCCAGTCACAGCACTAATCACTATTGAGGCCTGCGGATAATCACACAGTATCTTTATGGGGTCAGTGAAGACCATGTTGTGCCACATATATCTGCAGGGCCAGAGCCAATTAGGTACGTTCCCTGGGTTACTTCTGGGGAACTCCTGGATGCAGCACTCCAGGCCAGTGAAAAATGTCATTTACATGAGAGAAACTAAAGGCCAATTTAAAGGGACATGATACCCAAATGTTTAAACACTTGAAAGTGATGCAGCATAGCTGTAAAAAGCTGACTAGAAAATATCACCTGAACATCTCTATGTAAAAAAGGAAGCTATTTACCTCAAAAGTAAGTATTCACACCCCACTGTAAAGAGACTTTAGTACAGTCATATTATTTCTGTATTCAGTTTAAGGAAGTCTTCAATTAAATCTCATTAGATCACAGCAAAGCAAAGCATGACCTCAGCACTGCTTATGGGCTATTGTTTTTTTTTTTTTTTTTTTTTTTATTTTCACTTGCAGTTGGACAGCAGCTAAAGTATAACTGTTACCAGAGCACTTACTCTGGTGAGCTAAATACATTGTGAGGTAAAATATCTTCCTTTTTTACATAGAGATACTCAGGTGATATTTTCTTGTCAGCTTTTTACAGTTATACTGCATCAGTTTCAAGTGATTTAGCATATGAGTATTATGTCCCTTTAATACAGGTAGGTACTGCCACTTTTTTTTTTTTTTTTTAATAAAAGCTAATTTTTACCTAACACTTAAAGAGACATCCAAAAAGAAAAATTAGAGCATTTAGAATGGCACTTCTTGTATATAACTTTTTGTTTAACCCCTGCAAAGAGGTTAACTGCATCCGCTCTAAAGTAGCCATGCCTTACTGGCAGGTAGCTGAGCACATTTGGTGAGCCAATGACAAGAGGCATATATGTGCAGCCACCAATCAGCAGCTAGCTCCCAGTAGTGCAAAGAGAACACAGAATGTTTCATTATAGAAGTACATTGAAGACTCTGTGAAAATGGCATGCTCTATTTAAATCATTAAAGGGACATTATACACTCATTTTTTCTTTGCATAAATGTTTTGTAGATGATCTATTTATATAGCCCATAAAGTTTGTTTTTTTAAAAAATATATAGTTTTGCTTATTTTTAAATAACATTTCTCTGATTTCAGACTCCTAACCAAGCCCCAAAGTTTTATGTGAATACCGTCAGCTACCTTCTCCAGCTTGCTCCTGTTTGTGTAAAGGGTCTTTTCATATGCAAAAGAAGGGTGGGGGGGGTGTCTTATTTGCCACTTGCAGTGGGCTTTCCAAATGCCTTTTAAACAGAGCTAAACTGAGAGCTTCTAAGTAAGTTTTTAAACAGTTTTATACTGGATTTTTATATCAGTGTCTGTGCATCTTATTCTTTATAGTAGTGTCTGTTACATGCAGTTACATGAAAATGAGTGTATACTGTCCCTTTAAAGTCTAATTTAGACTTTCATACTCCTTTACCCATCTCCAGGGTAAGATCAATTACAGATTGTATATGAACAGGACCTGGTTTTAAATGAATGTATTTAACAACTCACTAGTTTCATTTTAAATAATGATTGTAAGCTAGTTGCGGTGTCATTGCAGAATACTGATGATGTAGCTAAGCTGGTACTCACTAGGAATTTGGCAATAATATTTTCCTCTTCATGCTCTTCTTGTAATGGGCAAGTTGTGTGAATGAAGGGTAAAAATGTCTCTGTGTAATCAAACAGATACAAATACAGCATACTGAGCCGCGGAGAGCTCTTCAGCGCGTACAGAAGGAACAGAGATTTCCCAGGGTTCACAGCCTATGGGATAAACAGAAATAACACAAACGTTGCCCCATGTGAAAAAAGGTTTCAAGTTAAAATACAACAATATGAAGGGCATATAGGTCTCTGGTTACAGAGCTAATGATGACAAAATAAATGAAGCACTAATTATATAAATAAAAGGTTCCCGAGTATTAAGGGTCTGTAACACATTGTGTGATATGGTTAACATAACATGTGATGGGATTGCACGCCTGTAAAAAGGTAGACTGCTATAAAGTAGAAGTAAATACAAAGAAATAGATATCAAAATAACAAGAGTATTGCATTGAGCAATGATACTTTTTTTTTTTTATTTATTGGACTATTTATACATTTATAAGTTGACAAGCTTTCGGAAGAGTTCCAAAAACTACAGACATATATACAGCGTTCTCCACGGAAGATTTGTGTCAGCCGGGTGGAATTATGAAGTACCCGGGTTCGGGCAGTGTAAACATTTTCGGTTATTTAAAGATGTTATTTAAACTATTCAAAGCACAAACTTAATTGTATAATTTAACTTAATTTAATGATAACTTGTGCAACAAAATCATATTAGCTAGTTTAAGCTTAACATTGGTTCACATTTTAGTCAGGTTTATAAGACCATTAAAGGGACAGTCTACTCCAGAATTGTTATTGTTTAAAAAGATAGCTAATCCCTTTATTACCCATTTCCCAGTTTTGCATAACCAACACAGTTATAATAATGTACTTTTTACCTCTGTAATTACCTTGTATCTAAGCCTCTGCAGACTGCTCCTTATCTCAGTTATATTAATATACTTTTTACCTCTGTGATTACCCTGTATCTAAGCCTCTGCAGACTGCCCCCTTATTTCAGTTATATTAATATACTTTTTACCTCTGATTACCTGTATCTAAGCCTCTGCAGACTGCCCCCTTATCTCAATTATATTAATACACTTTTTACCTCTGCAGAGGCTCAGATACAGGGTAATCACAGAGGTAAAAAGTGTATTAATATAATTGAGATAAGGGGGCAGTCTGCAGAGGCTTAGATACAGGGTATTCACAGACTGCCCCCTTATCTCAGTTATATTAATACACTTTTTACCTCTGTGATTACCCTGTATCTAAGCCTCTGCAGACTGCCCCCTTATCTCAGTTATATTAATATACTTTTTACCTCTGATTACCTTGTACTAAGCCTCTGCAGACTGCTCCTTATCTCAGTTAAATTAATACACTTTTTACCTCTGTGATTACCTGTATCTAAGCCTCTGCAGACTGCCCCTTATCTCAGTTATATTAATATTGTTTTTACCTCTGTGATTACCTTGTATCTATGCCTCTGCAGACTGCTCCTTATCTCAGTTAAATTAATACACTTTTTACCTCTGTGATTACCTTGTATCTAAGCCTCTGCAGACTGCTCCTTATCTCAGTTAAATAAATACACTTTTTACCTCTGATTACCTGTATCTAAGCCTCTGTAGACTGCCCCCTTATCTCGGTTATATTAATATACTTTTTACCTCTATGATTACCTTGTATCTATGCCTCTGCAGACTGCCCCCTTATCTCAGTTCTTTTGATAGACTTGCATTTTATGCAATCAGTACTGACTCAAATAACATTGTGCTCACTCCCGTGGAGTTATCTATATGACACACATGAACTAGCACTGTCTAGCTGTGAAAAACTGTCAAAATGCAATGAGATAAGAGATGGCCTTCAAAGATTTAAAATTTGCATATGATCCTACCTAGGTTTAGCTTTCAACAAAGAATACTAAGAGAAAAAGGCAAATTTGATGATAAAAGTAAATCGGAAAGTTGTTTAAAATGAGATGCCCTGTCTGAATCCTGCACGTTTAATTGAGACTAGACTGTCCCTTTAAATAGGTCCTGAGGAGAACACAGAATATTATAGCATTTAATTGTAACTTTTGTACAGCTATGTGCTTCAAAAGTCTCATAGAATTGCCAGTATGCATTAGACAGCTATGAGCAAGAATGATGTATTTAAAAAAGGGAAAGTCTAGCCAAATATAAACTGTCATGATTCAGATAGGGCATTTTCATTTTAAACAACATTCCAATTAACTTTTATCATCAATTTTGCTTTGTTCTCTTGGTATTCTTAGTTGAAAGCTAAACCTAGGAGGATCATGTGCGTTTAGCCAGTTTTCCACAGTTAGACAGTGTTAGTTCATGTGCACCATATACCACATTGTTCTCACACCCATTGAGTTACCTAGGAGTCAGCACTGATTTACTAAAATGCAAGTCTGTCAAAAGAACTGAAATAAGGGGCAGTCTGCAGAGGCTTAGATACAAGGTAATCACAGAGGTAAAACGTGTATTAATATAACTGTGTTGGTTGTGCAAAATTGGGGGAATGGGTAATAAAGGGATTATCTATTTTTTTTTTAAACAATAAAGATTCTGGTGTAGACTGTCCCTTTAAAGAAAATATTAGCCTGAGAACAATTTTAAAAATGATATTAGTTGTTTAAAACTTTACACTTATTTCTTCAATATTTCGTTTCTATAAAGTAAAGGCCACCGTCATGTTATTACTTAGGTTTCTGTATTTTTAAAAGCCTGTTATCTCCTCTGCTGAGACCAGTTAGGGACAGTTATAAATGAGCTGACATTGGAACAAACCTCACAGTATTTAATGTCCGTTTATGAATAAATCTACTGTAACAGACTTGACGCTGCAATTAAAAGGTAATTATAGATTATAGGAAATAAATCACAAATACGATATCATAGCTATGAAATAGAAGATTTGAGTCAGACAGACTTAGATATACAAAGATAAAACACAAAACATACTGACGTGCAGGTCAAGAGTTTATATTTCAAGTCTGAACGCTGTGAGGTCATTGTACACAAAAAAAAGCCCAATCTACAGCACAATAAATGCAAACTGAGGGCGTCCGTATCTAGCTACAATACGGCTCCACCTATGGGCACATTATTTTGTCTTTTCAAAAGAAACGGAATAAGAAATATTTGGAGGACTGTGCTTAGGAGCAGCAGCTTAAAAGCAGAGACCGTTATATAAAATGCTTAAAAAGGGACATAAAACCCAAATGTTTCTTTCATCATTCAGATAGAACATAACATTTTAAACAGTTCCCAATCTTCTTCTATTACCTAACTTGCTTCAATCTCTTGGTATTCTTTGTTGAAGGAGCAGTAATACACTACTGTGAGCTAGCTTAAAGCCAATGACGAGACATATGTGCAGCCACCAATCAGCAGCTTCTGAGTATGCTTTTCAACAAAGGATACAAAGAGTTATTTTACCTGCTCTCAACCAAGGTAATCCTGAAAACCTGGCCTGTTGGGGAGGTCTGAGGACAGGTTTGATAACCAGTGTTCTGTCTGAATCATGAAAGAAAAAAAAAATATGATGTTTTACGGCCCTTTAATTATACATAGTAAACCAACTTTGAAATATACTTCCATTTTTTTATTTTGTCCCCTATTCCTGTAATTAAAGGGATAATAAACCCAATTTTTTTTCTTTCATGAATCAGATAGAGCATGAGATTTTAAGCAACTTTCTAGTTTACTCCTATTATCAATTTTTCTTTGTTCTCATGCTATCTTGATTTGAAAAAGCAATACTGTAAGCTTTAGAGCCAGACTATTTTTTGTTCAGCACATGGGTAGCACTTGCTGATTTGTGGCTAAATGTAGCAAACCAATCAGCAAGCTCTACCAAGGTGCTGAACTAAAAATGGTCTGGCTCCTAACCTTTTATTACTGCTTTTTCAAATCAAGATAACAAGAGAACAAAGAAAAATTGATAATAGGAATAAATTAGAAAGTTGCTTAAAATTGCTGCTCTATCTGAATCATGAAAGAAAAATGTGGAGTTAGTATCCCTTTAACATCTGAAAATGTTCCAGTCCTGAAAGCTGAAACAGCACCTGACAGGCTTTGCAGGCCTAAACCTGCCACATATTTGTATCTCATTTACAGTATATTATCTTATCATTTCTGCTGAAGCCAGACAGTGCAGATGGTGTATATTAAACGACAGTGCCAAGCCCAGCAGTCTGCAGACTCAAGTCTGGACTGGTTACTTCATACAAGGAGGAGGGGGGGGGGAAGAGTTTAAACATTAAAAAACAATTGCAGGAAACAATGTTGATCTGTTTAATTAACATTCAGACTTTGCTGATATGTTAATCTATTGGAAGACTGCAGACAAAAATGTAATTACAAGGCGTTTGCTGTTCCTTTAATGAAGGTGATAGTTAAGGGGTTAAACCACCTCCCTGCACTGGCTAAAACCTCCTGTAGCAGAAGTTATCATGGCTGCTCTTCAGAAACATTATACAGATTATATCATTTCTATACAGCGGATCATAAATAACAATGATAGAATATTTGCTAACAATACCTTATATTCCCACAGATTTTGGGGAGGTTTCACACCCAGCATTTTTACCCGGTCCAGTTCCATGATTATGGCCTTTCTGTGACTGTTGTTTTCTATGCTGTAAGGGTCTTTGGAGAATTCTTCCTCCACTAGAGTGAGCAGGAGCCTAAAACACAGAACGAGTAAGAATTGCACATGCAGTGGCATATTGACCAATGTGAAACCGTGACCAGGAAAACATCAATTTGAAAACCCTAGCAACGCTGTAATGCTGTGCGTTTATCCCCTGCAAAGGTTAAACACACATTCAGGATCCGCAAAGCTCTTCTGGTCACAAGCAGAAACTGACACTGATCCAATCAGAATAGCTAATTGCACAGCCGGGTCCTGCAACTAGCACTGCTGATAGGATCAGCAACAATTCCCGCTCTGAACCGGCAGCGCTCTTGGGTCCTAAGCGGGACTTTAACTATGTGTCTAAGTAATGCAGAGAGGGTAAAACACATAGCATTAGTGTCGCTAGTCTTAATATGATCAAACGTTATAGAATGTTATTTTAACACTATACTGGCCCTTTAAAATGCAATAAAACACCATATTTTTCTTTGATTTACAGTTTTAGAAAACATTCAAATGAACTATTTTGAAATTTGCTTTGTTCTCTTTGTATCCTTGTTGAAAGCAGGTAGCTCTGCATCTTCAGACAGACACACAGAACTCCCACAGTTCTCTGTCTCCTATGTCACCCTGAGTACTTATGTGCAGCCTAAATATAGATAAATATTGCTACTTTCAGATTAAAGTAGTAAAATCCCTCCATGGTTCAGACACCATTCAGTTTGGAAAAGCAGAAACTTAGGTTGGACAAGGCTGCTAAAATATGAGTGTGCAGCACAAGAATACACATAATGCAATAACAAAATAAATCAGAACTATAAGTATCCACTGTTAATCCCATCACCGCTTTTGTAGTAAATACATATTGTTTACATAGCTTTTCTATAACCAATGCTGCAGAACTTATTTTCAGTATAAGCATTATAGTTGGTGGTTTCAATAAGCTAAAGTAGCAGCTTATAATAAAGTTTAAAGGAGCAATTTGAAGACAATTCAACGCAGGGCTCGACAAACCCAGGAGCCTTGGAGCCACTGGCTCCTAGAATTTTACCCCCTAACTTTTTGGGTTATTCTCCATATGTTTATATTCAAATACCACTGTCTGGCTCCAAACAATATATCTGGCTCCTAAATAGTCTTACAGGCTTCTTATTGTTAAACAGATTTGTCAAGCACTGATTTAATGTACACCAGCAGGTATAGATTAGGGAGCCTTTAAAGCTCTGAAATCTCAGAAAATTTACTGTAAGCAGGAATGTGAGGAGGAGACATAAGAGGAACGGCCACTCATATAGGACAGAGAAGTGTTATATAGGGCGGGGCAGTGTTATATAGGACTTTGGACATTAAGATCAGGAATTTGATTTGAATTATTGAGGCTACAGGAAGTCAGTGGATGGAATGGAAGAGAGATGCAGCAGATGGGAGCATCAGTCTGGAAGAGGCATTCATGATGAACCACTCAGGGCATAGACGCTAGTTTGGAAGACCAGATGGAATAGGGTTTTTGTAGTGGTCCAGGGGTTGACAAATCTGTTTAAGATTGAAGAGCCAGTAAGAATATTTTGGAACCAAACAGTGGTATTTCTATATAGATATATGGAGACTAACCCAAAATGTTAGGAGCCGGGGTAAAATTCTAGAAGCCAGTGGCTCCTTAGCTCCTGAGTTTGTCAAGCCCTGTTGTAGTCAATGAGAGAGTGTATCAGAATCTTGTCTGAGTTAGAAACGGCAGAATTTTGAAAAATATTTTTAAGGTGGAAGTGGCTTAAGGTTGGATTTCATGGTTTATTTGATCATAAATA
The DNA here is from genome assembly GCF_027579735.1 of Bombina bombina. Taxonomy (NCBI): domain Eukaryota; kingdom Metazoa; phylum Chordata; class Amphibia; order Anura; family Bombinatoridae; genus Bombina; species Bombina bombina. The sequence continues at coordinate 178,026,363 of NC_069509.1, read as the reverse complement.
TATCCCATAACACATTAGGCTCTTGCACAGCTACTAAACAATGCGGGAGAGGTAGTTGGGCAAGTTTATCAATTATACCATTAACTTGCGTCTCACCTGCCATTAACTCTCTCTGACAAAAAGCGCTCTTTATAATGGGAGGCCCAGGGACCCAACTGCTCTAGCCACAGGATAACCTCTTCAGGCGTCCATTTGGCAACAGGTTTATGCACCAAGAGGTCGTGCTCGGATTCCCTACTGCTCCAGTGATAAACTAATAGGACAACCTAAAGCAAAAAGGAGACAACAGTCAGAACAAAAAATCTTCTGAAGATGTGCTTATTTTCAACCACTCACTCAACAAAACAATCTATGGTTTACAAAATTGCGATTGACTACGATTGATCCTTTTTAACAAAACGTACTCACAGCAACAGCTGTCAAAGCAGTCAGAACACCGGAGAAGAATCCACCTCCTCTCTGAGCATTGACTCTTCTTTCACCGGACAAAACCTGATTCTGCTCATTACCATATTTTTGGAAAGCCTGCAGACTTTGTTTGATCTCATTGTTTTGTTCAATGTCCTCATATTTTTGTTGGATTGTATCTGGGAACAGCTTTTCAATAACATCTCTGCAAACAAAAACTAGATCAGTAATATAATTAGCCTCTCTAGCTGTAACCCACTGTATAATAGTGCATCTACAACCGATTGTGCTCAAGGGCAGAGCGCTCCTCTCCTTTTGTTAAAGGGACACCAAACCTAAATGTTTCCTTTCATGATGTAGATAGAGCAGCAATTTTAAGCAACTTTCTAATTTACACCTATTATCACTTTTTCTTTGTTCTCTTGGTATCTTTATTTGAAAAGCAGGAATGAAAGCTTAGGATCCGGCCCATATTAGGTTCAGCACCTGGGTAGCACTTGCTGATTGGTGTCTAAATGTAGCCACCAATCAGAAAGCACTATCCAGGGTGCTGAACCAAAAAATGGACGGGCTCCTAAGCTTTCATTCCTGCTTTTTAAATAAAGATAGCAAGAGAACAAAGAAATTGATAACAGAGTAAATTAGAAAGCTCCTTAAAATTACATTTTCTGTCTTAATCACGAAAGAAAAAAAATGTGGGTTTTGTACCCCTTTAATGTCCGTCAATGTGAGTGTAGTAAAGTACATATGGACATTGTACAGTCTTACATAATGTCTAATTGTAATTTTTTTATTGTATTGTACCTTTGTATAGCACTGCATAAAATGTTGGCGCTTTATAAATATAAAGTATTAAAAATATATATACATTTTTAGAGCTTTATATTACTTAAAAGGGACAGTATACACTCATTTTCATATAACTGCATGTAATAGACACTACTATAAAGAATAAGATGCACAGACACTGATATAAAAATCCAGTAAAAAACTTACTTAGAAGCTCTCAGTTTAGCTCCGTTGAAAAGGTAGCTGGAAAACCCACTGCAAGTGGGAAATAAGACCCTTCCCCCCTCCCCCTCCTTTTGCATATGAAAAGACCCTTTACACAAGCAGGAGCAAGCTGGAGAAGGTAGCTGACGGTATTCACATAAAACTTTGGGGCTTGGTTAGGAATCTGAAAATCAGAGCAATGTTATTCAAAAAAAAGCAAAAACTATTTTTTTTAATAATGTAAACTTTCTAGGCTATATAAATAGATCATCTACAAAACATTTATGCAGAGAAAAAATGAATGTATAATGTCCCTTTAATGGGACATGGAACCCATTTTTTCTTCTTTCATGATATAGAAAGAGCACACAATTTTAAACAACTTTCTTCTAGTATCTAATTTGCTCCATTCTCTTGATATCCTTTGTTGAATAGCATATCTAAATAGGCTGAGTAGCTGATGATTGGTGGCTGCACAGATGTCTCGTGATTGGTTCACCCATGAGCATTGCCATTTCTTCAACCAAGGATATCTAAAGAATAAATAAATTAGATAATAGAAGTAAATTGGAATGTTCTTTAACATTATATTATCTATCCGAGTCATATTTTAGGTTTTCAGTACCTTCAAAAAAAGTTTTGTTTTTTTTTAAAAATAACTGTGGTTAACACCTGTCACGCTCCAGTGAACTGCAGATCCTAAGCAGGACACAACCAGTGATTGGTGGATATAGATATGATGCTTCTGGTTGGCTCCCCAATCATGTCTTGCTTTGGAGTAACAAGGCATTGCCTCAGGGTGAACACGTTTTATCCCAATTGAATGAGTTACAGATCTTTTATTTTTTATTATTAAACAAATATTTTTTTTTCTAACAAATGAGGGCATTTTATTATACCTAGAAGGAAAGTCCCTTTAAACAAATATGTTTGTGGGGCACTCACCGAAGCAATATGTTGACCTTAGGGAATCCTTCCCATTTATCTCTGCACTCAGGACACTCTGTTTTTTTTGAGGACATCCACCACAAAGCCAGGCAGTGCCGGCAAAAACTGTGCCCACAGTTTAGTGTGGTGGGATTTAGTAGAATGTCATAGCAGCAGTGACACGAGAACTCGCTCACTGAAATATTACGGTCTAACTTAGGCAATGTGACAGCGTCAGTTACTTCCCCTAACTTGACATCCTCCTCCATAGCTGCTGCTAGAAAGATGCTGTTAATTCAAATAAAGAAGCCGATCCTTAGAGACAATGTAGAAATCCTTCAGGGATAATTACACCTGCAAAACAGCAGAGACATTATTATCCTGCTTATTTATAACCCAAAATAAAATAAAAAATAGTCCAATAAATACAAAATGACCAGTTTATAATATAGAAAATGCAGTTTTATTTAAACAGAATATTTTTTCAGTATTCTTAAAAGATTTATATATCTGGATATAGAACATTATGCGGGGGGTGGGGGGGGAAGAATAAAACATATAAATGTAGACCACATATATTTAAATATTAAGTTGCTATATTCAAGAAGCCAAAATTCCTCTATACATCAGACAAAGAAATCTGCCACTTGAAGATAAGACAAAGACGGCAACCAATCAAAAGAGAAAACAAAAATACAGAACATTCCAAGAACACTAAGCATGCATGTTTCTAAGTATCTTATTTTTTGGCTATTTTAGTAGTAAAAGAAACAGATACATTTATATTCCCAAAATGCGTTACTCTTTTTAACCAAACTTTAGTATAACTTGTATTTACAAGAGATTTTCTACACCAAGGGGTGTTAAAGGGACATGAAACCCACAAAAAAATTATGTCACGACTGCTGCACCAAAGAGGATGGCTACAAGAGAAGTATAATTTTAGCTGCCAGATTAGGTATTTTGAAAATAATTTTCAACAATAGGTTTCCCTTATGTTACATAATCCTGCACATATAGTGACGATATTGTGCCTTTTTCAATAATACGCTATCCTTATGTTACATTATTCCGCACATAGTGACTATATTGTGCCTCAGTGTCACACTCCCAACCCCTATTATTTCATGCCAAGGTGTCACACTCCAACCCCTATTATTTTGTGCCAAAGCGTCACCCCAACTCCTATTATTTTGTGCCAAAGCGTCACCCCAACCCCTATTATTTTGTGCCAAAGCGTCACCCCCAATCCCTATTATTTTGTGCCAAAGCGTCACCCCAACCCCTATTATTTTGTGCCAAAGCGTCACCCCCAACCCCTATTATTTTGTGCCAAAGCGTCACCCCCAACCCTTATTATTTTGTGCCAAAGCGTCACCCCCAACCCCTATTATTTTGTGCCAAAGCGTCACCCCCAACCCCTATTATTTTGTGCCAAAGAGTCACCCCCAACCCCTATTATTTTGTGTCAAAGCGTCACCCCCAACCCCTATTATTTTGTGCCAAAGCGTCACCCCCAACCCCTATTATTTTGTGCCAAAGCGGCACCCCAACCCCTATTATTTTGTGCCAAAGCGTCACCCCCAACCCCTATTATTTTGTGCCAAAGCGTCACCCCAACCCCTATTATTTTGTGCCAAAGCGTCACCCCAACCCCTATTATTTTGTGCCAAAGTGTCACCCCCAACCCCTATTATTTTGTGCCAAAGCGTCACCCCAACCCCTATTATGTCACCCCCAACCCCTATTATTTTGTGCCAAAGCGTCACCCCCAACCCCTATTATTTTGTGCCAAAGCGTCACCCTCCCAACCCCTATTATTTTGTGCCAAAGCGTCACCCTCCCAACCCCTATTATTTTGTGCCAAAGCGTCACCCTCCCAACCCCTATTATTTTGTGCCAAAGCGTCACCCTCCCAACCCCTATTATTTTGTGCCAAAGTGTCACCCCCAACCCCTATTATTTTGTGCCAAAGCGTCACCCCCAACCCCTATTATTTTGTGCCAAAGCGTCACCCCCAACCCCTATTATTTTGTGCCAAAGTGTCACCCCCAACCCCTATTATTTTGTGCCAAAGTGTCACCCTCCCAACCCCTATTATTTTGTGCCAAAGTGTCACCCTCCCAACCCCTATTATTTTGTGCCAAAGTGTCACCCTCCCAACCCCTATTATTTTGTGCCAAAGTGTCACACACCCAAACCCTATTATTTTGTGCCAAAGTGTCACCCCCAACCCCAATTATTTTGTGCCAAAAAGTCAAATCCCCCCACCCACCCAATTATTTTGTGCCAATGTCAACCCCCAACCCCTATTATTTTGGTTCCAAAGTGTCACTCCCACCATCTATTTTGTTCCTCAGTGTCACTCCCCCCCGACTAATTTTCCTGCCCCGGTGCCGTTTACCACCCTTCATCTCCAGCCTCTCCAATCCCCCTTCTGTGCCAGTCTCATTCACTTCCTCCATCTTCACCGCCACCAGCCTCTTCTCAACCCACAATAGGACTCATCCATGTTCCCCTGAAAGTCTCCCTCCGGTCCCACCTGTATCCCGCGCAGCTCCGGGTACTTCCTCCGTGCCGCAGGTGCCATATGTTTGCCCAGCACCGGCCATGACAGCGGCATCCTGACACTATTACATCACTTCCACAACATCTCCGCACACTGTGCGCCTCAGCCAATCACAGGTTAGTGACTAGTTGCATCGCCTCGCCAATCACATGTAAGAAATCTGAGCCCTTTTACCAATCACATGCGCTCGGACCTTTAAGCCCGTCGCACTCGCCAACCGCAAGATGGCCACAAAATCCCAGCGCCGCCAATCATATTGTCGCCGATGACGTCACAGCACAGCAGCCGCAGGAGTGTTATGGTTGTCACATGGAATAAGAATTATATAATTATTCGAAAAATATAAAAGTTGTATGTTCTTTAATTTTATTCCCTTAGTAACTAGAGGTGACAATTGTAATTTTCCATTAATTATTTTAATTAAGATAAAACAGAATTTACATTCTTTTTTGTGTCATTTTACTGTAATTATATATATATATATGTGTGTGTGTGTGTATATGTTACGGGTAAAGTAAGATATCCGGTTAATTCTAGGATTACCGGTTAAAACGGACATTATCTAAGCGGCTGTGGGTAAAGCCCGATGTACTGTAATTCCTCCATCTACACAATTTTTTTTCTCCGCCTGGGGGGTTGAAGGGGGGCACCCCGCGGATCCTCTGGCATCCACCCCAAGTTAAGATGACCAGCTTTTTAAAATGAAATCCGGGGACATTTTTTTTTAACCCCATAAATTATATTTTACCCCAACAATCACTTGCAAAACTAACCAGCCAGGTCAAGTCCTGTTTGTGTGTAATCCCAGCTTTGTTCCCCTCAAAAAAAAAGAAAAGAATAAAAAAGCCTAGTAAAATTTAGAAAGCCGGGGGGTTCACAAATTGCTTCTTCCTCCAGTCCAAGCAGCGTGATCCATTAATCGAGGCAGCGGATTCCAGGCCTGTACCAGCTCAATCACCTACATTAAAAAAAGTTATTTCTTGATAATATTATTCTTTGATAGAGAACTATAATTCCTTTTTTCCAAAAAACGCAAGTAAAAATGTCAAACGTATTCTACAACATACCCCTACAAGCAATGCAGTACCCTTTCGGTTTTTAATACTCACGCGCTACTCAAAGCAAAAGATACACATCTCTTATACGCGCTTTAGTAATAATGCCTCACAATAGGCTACTAGTAAAATCAATCACTAGAAGATACCCCTACTTTGTAGATTTTGACCAATCAAAATCTTAGAAAGATACATTCCAATTTAACATACTAGATCTACCCAACAAGGGCTCAGCCTCTCGATTTTATTGCGCCTGCACGTATATCATGCTTCCGCTACTAACTAAACACTAACAACCAATGAGAACTTACCTTGCACCTTTGAGCCCTTGCAAAGCGGGGCTGGCATCCCTGTGCATCAACTCACCATCTATATAGATACGGATCTGAAGCTTTTAGCTTCAGTTGTGCTGTGAGCGCCAGCGGTGAAGTATCCAGGGGAGGCCGAACCGCTGCTGTAGCGCTACATAACTAGTGTCTAAAACAGATAAATCTATCAACTTCCCATAAGCGCCGCTAACATGCATGGTGATCCAACCGTCTTCCCAGGGACATGATTTGTCCGGGGACAGAGTCCTTAAAGGGATACTAACTCTACATTTTTTCTTTCATGATTCAGATAAAGCATGCAATTTTAAGCAACTTTCTAATTTATTCCTATTATCAATTTTTCTTTGTTCTCATGTTATTTTGATTTGAAAAAGCAGTAATAAAAGGTTAGGAGCCAGCCCATTTTTAGTTCAGCAGCTTGGTAGAGCTTGCTGATTGGTTTGCTACATTTAGCCACAAATCAGCAAGTGCTACCCAGGTGCTGAATAAACAAATGGTCCGGCTCTAAAGCTTACAGTATTGCTTTTTCAAATCAAGATAGCATGAGAACAAAGAAAAATTAATAATAGTTGTAAATTAGAAAATTGCTTAAAATCTCATGCTCTATCTGAATTATGAAAGAAAAAAAATTAAGTTTAGTATCCCTTTAATCTGGGGATTGTCCCCGTAAATCGGGGACGTCTGGTCACCATACCCCAAGTAAACCTTGGGTAATGAGGTTTACAAGGGGGCTTTGTACCCATTTAACCCCCCAGGAGGAGGCAAAAAAGATAGTGAAGATGGGGGAATTACAGTACATGCTATAAAATGTTTGATGTGGTAACTCTGCACTCTTGAGGGGATTTATGACCTTACATTGGGCTTAACCACAGCCGCTTTTGGTAATGTCTGTTTTACCCGGCTCCAGGTAATCCTGGGATTACTCAAAATCTGACTTTACCCATAATATATATATATTGAAATAATAAAGCTTTTTCATGCACCCTAACACGGCCAGAAGTCATATTCCATAACATATGGTGCAATTTATATAAGCTACATTCTACACAGTGATTGCTTTGCACAATGTAATTACGCTAATCCTTATGCTATGAATTTTTTGCAAATAATGCTAATTTTACAAGAAAAATATATTTGTCCCTCTTAACCCCACATTTTTCATTATGAAGTAGTGATAACATTTATTAAGAGTTTGGATTTTTCTATTTTTCTCTATTTCTCTGTTTTTTTAATTAGTTCCGCATGGAGAACAGGGAACATATTGAACACGGAAAGCTACTGAATCCATCCTGCAAATAGAAGAACACAGAGGCGCCACAATGGCCCAGTACCACCAAAACAGATAGATAAGTGTACAGAAGGCACTATATATACTCACAAACATGGAGCACCCAGATGGTGCTAATGGAGCAGGCTGAAACTTCACAGTAGTCCAGCTCACTGATAGGCCTCCAAATAGATCCAGTCGGTGTTCCTTGAAGGCTTAGGCCTTAGATCCTATGCCTAGAAAAGGGAGAGGCAAACCAACATGGCCTAGTATTGTTTGAGCCCAGGGAGAATAAAACCCTAATGGGTATACTCACAGGAGATAAAGCACCTCCAGGTGCAGTAACAGCAAGCTGGAACCACAAGTCGCCCAGTAGACAAACCACAGCAAGTAGTCCTCGACTTCCAGTAGTATGACGTTTTATGGGAGAGGGCTACATATAACCCCACAACAGGTTATTGGGTCAAAATACCACACAAGCAAGTGTATAAAAAAGTAAAAATCTTTAATAACACAGCGACGCGTTTCTCAGCCGCCTACGGGCTGTTTCATCAGGCTATAAACTTTATAGCCTGATGAAACAGCCCGTAGGCGGCTGAGAAACGCGTCGCTGTGTTATTAAAGATTTTTACTTTTTTATACACTTGCTTGTGTGGTATTTTGACCCAATAACCTGTTGTGGGGTTATATGTAGCCCTCTCCCATAAAACGTCATACTACTGGAAGTCGAGGACTACTTGCTGTGGTTTGTCTACTGGGCGACTTGTGGTTCCAGCTTGCTGTTACTGCACCTGGAGGTGCTTTATCTCCTGTGAGTATACCCATTAGGGTTTTATTCTCCCTGGGCTCAAACAATACTAGGCCATGTTGGTTTGCCTCTCCCTTTTCTAGGCATAGGATCTAAGGCCTAAGCCTTCAAGGAACACCGACTGGATCTATTTGGAGGCCTATCAGTGAGCTGGACTACTGTGAAGTTTCAGCCTGCTCCATTAGCACCATCTGGGTGCTCCATGTTTGTGAGTATATATAGTGCCTTCTGTACACTTATCTATCTGTTTTGGTGGTACTGGGCCATTGTGGCGCCTCTGTGTTCTTCTATTTGCAGTTTCTAACCATCAGGACGACCATCCTTTGACAGAGTGCTGCCTCCATATAGTGGGACTTGTTGGATGAATGGACATTAACATACCTATACCTACTGTATAGTTCACTGTTCTGGTGTTCTATCCTGTGCAACTGTTTGTATTCAGTGCTTAATATTTTAGTACATTGTTATCTGTCTAGGTTTTATTTTTATTTTTATTTTTATTTTTATCTCTGGTAATTGGGAGGCGCACCCTAAAGGGTGTGGTGTGCAGTTGTGTATACCACTCCCTACATTATACTGAATCCATCCTGTTTGTTAACCCTTCCTTGGAGAAGCATGTTTTAACCATATAAACAAAATGTAGAATGCTCAATGCAAAAATTGCCTATTTAAAGGGACTAAACACTAAATAAACTCTAGATATAATGATGTATTCAGAGTACTTTATGCCATATCAATAAGATACTCTAATTTATTAGATCATTTTATTATTCCATGAAACCTCGGTGAGCCAATCAGAAATGGTATAAATATGTAACCACCATTCACTATCCATGTCCTGCTCACAATCAGCACAGAAGTGAACCTCTGAAGGGGTTAAAGGGATATAATACTCATATGCTAAATTACTTGAAAGTGATGCAGCAGAACTGTAAATAGCTAACAAGAAAATATCACCTCTTTAACGGGATATGAAACCCACACTTCTTTCATGATTCAGATACAACATGTCATTTTAAACAACTTCCAATGTATTTCTATTATCTAAGTTGCTTTGTTCTTTTGATATACTTTGTTGAAAATAATATCTAGGTAGGCCCAGGAACGGCAAAGCACTACTTGGAGCTAGCTGCATATTGGTGGATGCCCATATACGCCTCTTGTCATTGGAGCACCCGATATGTTCAGCTAACTCCCAGTAGTGTATTACTGCTCCTTCAACAGAGGATACCAAGAGAACAAAGTAGAGTTGATAATAGAAGAAGTAAATTGGAAAGTTTTCTAAAATTGTATGCTCTATCTGAAGCATGAAAGATACATTTTGGGTTTCATGTCCCTTTAAGAAATCCCAGAAGTCATAAAGTGCACTTCCTTGCCACCTGCTGCCTATATATCCAACCTCCTTAGATTTGCATCATCATTTATGCCACAACTTTTACAGGTATTGTATTATTGTGAAAGATGCCTTGATCACTTAGTTACAACGTTTTATAAAGCAAAGAATCTCCAAAAATACTTCCAGAAAGTTGTGGTTTTAGACTATGTTACATTTTTAGCTTTAAAGTCAAAACTCAAAAGATTTATACTTGCAGGTTGTTGTACGCAGCAAGATTTGTGTGACATAATATAGTCAGTTATGTTATTATCAGTTATAATCTAATATGCTTCAATAGCAAACACCAAAATAAATATATATATATTGTTTATATGTAGTAGGTTTAATACTTGTCACATTTCCCTTGAGTTTTATCCACACAAAAAAGATATTGTAATTAAAAAAAAAAATGCAGTGATGGATTTGAGTTAGCAAAATTGTTTCAGTTGTGAACTATTTGCCAGTTAACACATTTACTGAGACAAATCTCACTTACAAGATAGCTTGTCTCGTACGTATTGTTAATTTGCTATTATGTATAAATTGGTTTGGTTTTAGAATAAAACCCCTTGTTGTGCATATATGCAAGAATTTTGTTTGTTTTCAAATCTTTATTTTAGCAGGAAATTAATAATGTTTATGAAAACCTTTTTGTGGTTCTATTTTGTGACTTGTATAATGAAAATAAATACCATCTGTCTATTCAGCTATATGTGTATATATGTTGTTTTTGATACTTACTTTTAAGTACAAGGGGTTTCTGACCTTTGTACGAATGTGCTTTTTAGTATAAGTGCTGTTGTAGGGAAATTTAATTCTGTTTAATCATTGATGAATAGTGTAAACTAATATTAAACTTTTATACCCAGAGTATTTTAGTTCTTTTCTATGCAGGAAATATGGGTGTTTGTTTAAGCAGCCGAGACAAAGATGGTGGTGATGAAAATTCAGAAAATAGATTTTGGGTAAGTCTGACTATTTGAAGATGTTATTTGTATAATGCACAAAGGTCTTGAGAGAATATGTGCACAGAAGTTAGGGCCACAGTTTCTTACTGCAGGATTCCTCAATTCCAATTCTTAGTAGCCATTAACAGGCCATGGTTTTTGGGTTATGTTAAATATCCTGTTTGTTAACCAGAATTACTGAGGCAGATTTTGCCACCTGGGTTGACACCAATTTCATACTAATTAAATATCACATGTAAAATATTACGCTATTTAGAATTTCCTGACTGATGCAAGCTTACATTTTCTTTAATTAAACGTTATTTAAAGGGCCATTTAAGTCCAATGTTGTGTTTTTGTTGTTGTTTTTTATATGTATTATCTATATCAGCAATTAAACACTGTTTTGGCAAAACAGCTGCATATAAATGTTTTATTAACATTTCAAGATTTCAATTTTGGTGATAATTTACCAGGGTTTGGAAATTCAGAGCAGTTCAGGGATGTACCTCTTAAAAACCCAACTAAGGGGTAGATTTAGCATTGATCAAATATGTTTTTTATGCAATCAACCTGTCTGTTTGAGATGGCAAATTGTGTGGTGCATTAGTTTATTATATCCCACACATCCGATTGTGTGATGGTTGTCAATCTCCCCTGTCAAATCAAGAGAGGGTTAAAGAAGCAGCATTTTAACTCACTGCTTCATATGAGCCTGGAACCAATAAGGACATTTTAATAAATTTATCCTTGAGTATGCTTATCTTAATTTAATTTGCTGTGGCCATTTAGAAGATGTGAGCTTTTGCACTGATTTAAACAATCACTGTGTAGAGTGTAGCATAATTAGGAAAACTGCTTCATAACTGCATATATGATACAGCTGAGATTGTGATATTTTGTGAATTATTCTGATGCTTATAATTGCTATTGGAGAAGACTGCAACACATTTTCTGACATTAAAAAGTTTTCTATAATTTGGGACATTTTTACAGATGCAGCATGTCAGTGACACAGTTATACTGCCTGCTATCTCCACATCAGAATTGTAATAGTAAAAACTATAGTCTCCCTAATGTAGGAAGAACCTGCTGGATAAATTAAAGGAACATTATGATGCAAAAATTACATGCTCAAATTTGTTTCCAGCAAAGCGAACACAGATGGTGATTCATGACTACTGAAGCCCCTGATTGGCTCACTGACTGCTTGGGATGTTTAAAGGTTGGAGTTTGCCACTGGGACTTTAGCTATGTGGTTAACCCCTAAATGCCGTCCTAACAGTGCTGGGCTTTAACGCAGTTAGGACGGCATGTAACGTCCTACCTTTTATATGGCATACTGCAGCCTCCCCTTTTATGCAATCAAGAATTGGACTGGGGGTGTACCTAGCAGCATAGGCAGTCCCCAATGATGACCTGATACCGGCCTTGAAATCACGTGATCGCATTGATGATCGCCTGTTTTCATTTTTACAGCAAATGTTTACAGTGGAACTTCTGCTCTAAGCACTTGCACTCTGGCATGAAGAGGTTAATGTATTTTGCTGATGTTGAAACACCTGAACTTAAAGGGACATTATAATAAAAAAAATAAAAATGTTCTAACCCGTTAGAGCATGTCATTTTAAGACTATCGACCCTGCAGTACTGTGTGTTTAACCCCAGCAAAGGGGTTAAACACATAGTAGAACTACTGCTCGGCACCCGCGGTGCACTGCTGGTCCTGAGCAGAACTCGCTGCTGATTGGATCAGCAATGAGTTGCAGTGATAACTTTAAACATATACTGTGCAGATAGCTATCCAAAGATACTGTACAAGTTACTCCCCAGGTTGGAAACTGTTGATGCCAGGAGTAGGCAGGTGACAGAAATGCTGCACCCAGGATGTTGCTATAGACATAATGTGGCAGCATTAACGCTGCCTATGCCCAATGTATCATACGATTTTGCTGATGTGGGTGCAAACTCCTATAAACACATTGGATGCTAGAGATTCTACAACAGTCTTTTCTGTCATGAAATGAATTGGCCTTAGTCCTAGCTTACACCTACTCTAATGTTGTCACTCATTTTTTAGAGATGGGACATTGGCAATATTCGTTGAACAAATTAATGGATGGAAATTTGTCAGTATAGATGTGATATTGCTGAAAAAGTATTGTGGTACTTATATAGGATCTGACTACATTAAAGGGTATGAAACCCAATTTTATTTCTTTCATGATTAAGGCAGAGAATATAATTTAAAAAAAAAGTTTCCACTTTACTTTGATTATCAAATGTGCCTAGTTCTCATGTTATTCTTTGTTCAAGAGAAATCTAGATGGGTAGCGTTGATAAAAGAAGTAAATTGGAAAGTTGTTTAGAATTGTTTGTTCTATATGAATAAGGAAATCCTTTTTGGGGGTTTTATGTCGCTTTTTTTGGCCGACTCGCCCTGAGCTCTGAATGAAACAAATTTGTTGGTGTGTATGTCTGGTTCCAGTATAAAGTATATTTTTTTCTATTCTTTCTATCATACAGGTAGTAAATATTAATGATGATGGCAAAAAAATCTGTCCTGGTGTCATGGAGCTTACGGGGACCAGTTTAATTTTTCATCTTAAGAGAGGCGGCTTTGTGAAGTGGCCCTACATCAGTTTGGTGAAGTACGGCTGTGATTCAAATATCTTCTCCTTTGTCTGTGGGACTCGCTGTCAAACAGGAGAAGGTGACTGCTGTTTCATTTTTGTTCTTTGTTGTCTATAAATTAACACTTTCTAGGGTTCTGCATTCGGACATTTCATTAGCTGCCGAGTGAGGAAGAAGGTGGCTGCTCGTGGCATTGGTCTCTTTTCAGGTGTTCTAAAATTTGTCTGGACCCATAAGAATGCAGGACCCGCTTCACTTCCGATGACGCATCCTCAGCTGTTGGAGGTGTACTGCACGCACTGCGCATGCGAGCGTGGCCCAACATCCCACAATCAGCTGTTCAAGTTGAATCAAAGAGTCAAGGATTTCTATAGGCATTAGCCTTCATTGCGCATGCGCACCCTACACTCACCGCGCATGCATACTCTGTCCAACATCTCATGATCAGCTGGGTAAGCTGCATCAGTGTTGAGGGTTTGTTCCAGCTAACCCTTTTAAACAGAGCTAAACTGAGAGCTTCTAAGTAAGTTTTTTTTAAACCGTTTTATACTGGATTTTTATATCAGTATCTGTGCATCTTATTTTTTATAGTAGTGTCTATTACATGCAGTTATATGAAAATTAGTGTATACTTTAACTCGGGATGTGTGGGTGAAGGATGAGGAAAGGGGGCGGGATAGAGAATGTGTAACCTCAGCCAGAATATAATTGCACCTTAAATAGATAGAACAATGCTAGGAGGAGACTGAAAGGAGAAGCCTGAAATTGAATGTGACGCAGTACTGAGAAAAGAAATAAATAAAAATTCTAATGGTCCAGAGGTGGAAACGTCTCCTCCATTGAAGAAAGTGATGTGCCGTGGGCGGTTGGAGGCACTGGGTTAGCTATCTATTTTCTTTACAGATAGGGTGAGTTTAACATCGTTTTTTACAAAAGATGAGAGAAACTGTTTATTTTTAGTGATGGTAAATCCTAGCGTTTGTTATACGCTTGGGTTTACCATCACGTTAAAGGGATATTAAACCCAATTTTTTTTTCTTTCATGCTTCAGATAGAGCAGCAAGCTTCTAATTTACTCCTATTATCATTTTTCTTTGGCCTCTCGGTAGCTTTATTTGAAAAGCAAAAATGTAGCTTAGGAGCTGGCCCATTTTAGGTTCAGCACCCTGGATAGCGCTTGCTTATTGGTGGCTACATTTAGCAACCAATAAGCAAGCGTAACCCAGGTTCTGAACAAAAAATGGGCCGGCTCCTAAGCTTACACAACTGCTTTTCAAATAAAGATACAAAGAGAACAAAGAAAAAATTATAATAGGTGTTAAATAGAAGTGGCTTAAAATTGCTGTTCTATCTGAATCATGAAAGGAAAAAAATTGGGTTTGGTATCCCCTTAAGAAAAATCTCAGGTACTTGGTAAATTTAATTCTCTTTGCAACCAAATTGCATATCCTAAGTTGCTTCAAGTCCTTTTGTTAAATTAATTTGCTTTGCTATAAGTATAAAGTAAATTAATTTGCTTTGCTATAAGTATAAAGTAATTTAATTCGCTTTGCTATAAGTATAAAGTAAATTAATTCGCTTTGCTATAAGTATAAAGTAAATTAATTCGCTTTGCTATAAGTATAAAGTAAATTAATTCGCTTTGCTATAAGTATAAAGTAAATTAATTCGCTTTGCTATAAGTATAAAGTAAATTATTTGAGATTTATCAAATTCAGGTAATCTTAAAGCTAGAAAGTTGTGATTTTAAGTTGTGTACTAATAGCCTGCAGAATTGCTATAATTCTTTCTAGGTCCTAACTATAAGGCTCGGGTATAAAATGCTTTTATAATAGTTAGGACTTAAAGGGACAGTCAACATCCAGGAAAACTTTATCCCATACCTTAGATCCACAAAAAAGATGCGCCTGCACCGCATCCCATCTTCAATACCACTAACGTTATATGTCTAATCATCGAAAGCCCATACAGTTTTCAGCGGTAGATATGGCCGCCAAACTCCTCCCCCTCCTCCGTCCTCTTCTTATTTTAATTTAATCCTCGTTCACAGGGACGCTGTTCTATATAATTTTAGTCTGCTCGCTATTAGAAATAGAAAGTGTCTCTGTGAATGCGTCTAAAGAATCTAACCGAGGATTTGATTCTGATTGGCGGATGACTTTAAGAAGAAGCCTCCTACGTAATGGTGGGGGGAGTTTGGTGGCCATATCTACCGCTGAAAACTATATGTTCTTTCAAAGATTTATATACATAACGTTAGTGGTATTGAAGATGGGATGTGGTGCAGGTGCATTTTTTTTGTGGATCTTAGGTATGGGATAAAGTTTTCCTGGGTGTTGACTGTCCCTCTAAGGGACATCAAAATGCAAATCTCTTAAAAAATTTTTATTGTACTGTTCTACACAACTGAAAAGCAATGCACATCTGGAACGCCAATGACGAGAATCATATGTGTGCAGCCACCAATTAGCAGCTAGCATTGCTGCTGCTCCTCCTGAGCATACCTGGGTATGCTTTTCAAAGGATACCAAGAGAACCAAATACAATGACTGACAGAAGTAAATTGAGACGTTTCTTAAAATAGTCTCCTCTATCTGATGCATGAGTTTAATTTAGACTTTCAACTCCATTTAAAATCCTACTTACAGCAATAGGATAAAAGCACAGTTAATGTTTGCAATTTCTGACTTTAAATTTCAAAGTGCAAAAATCTACTGTTTTAATTAGTAACCAAATCCACTGGCAGTTAACACTTTCATTTGAAAGCAGACCTTTGGCTTTCATTGGTATTTGTTGTAAATTAATCTGCAGATTATTTATAACAAACTCTGCACTGTTTAGCCTTGGTGTGAAAGTGTTTAGAGAAATAAAATCAAAATCAAGTCTGAACAAATCTCTTAGAAAGCAAGAAAACACAACATGTTATTCTTGCAGTATAATAATGTGTCTTTAAAGCAGCGTTCAAGACTGGATAGTCGTATGTCACCGAACAGACCTCGTGTGTAATACTATTACTTTTATTTAAAAAGTGCTCACATGGCTGAAAAATCATAAATCTCGCCGCACTCTCTGCAGATATTAGGAGGGCTGTAATGTTTCCTGCACTCCGTCTGCCTTGAACTCACTAAAGAGGCAGATCACAGCAATGGAAGCGCCATTAATGGGCTATGAAAGACAAAATTAAACTCTCATGATTCCGATAGAGAATGTCATTTTAAATTCACTTCTATTTTCAAATGTGCTTTGTTCTCTTGTTGAAAAAGAACACGCACATATCCTACACTTGTGAAAGCTAGTTGCTGATTGGTGCCTGCTCACATTTGTCTCTTGTGATTGGCTAACTAGATGTGTTCATCTAGCTGTCATTAGTGCAATGCTGTTCCTTCAACAAAGGATAACAAGAGAATGAAGCAAATTTTATAATATAGTTACATTGGAAAGTTATTTACAATTGTATGTTCTATACATGAAAGAAAATGTGTGGGCTTTCTGTCCCCTTTAAACACGTCTTGCATTGTGTAAAAATTGTGCTTTGTCCCACACTCCCTAAAAGCGCAAAAAGCAAAATCTGTAGCCTAGGTCTTTAAAATTCTGCAAATTGCCTAAACCAGCTATTTGATTTGCAGGTTACAGAATTTGCTTTTTTGACCTCTCTGGGGAGTGTGAGACAAGCAGCATCTTTTTTTTTAT
The DNA here is from genome assembly GCF_027579735.1 of Bombina bombina. Classification (NCBI taxonomy): domain Eukaryota; kingdom Metazoa; phylum Chordata; class Amphibia; order Anura; family Bombinatoridae; genus Bombina; species Bombina bombina. Next base: position 178,009,361 of record NC_069509.1, on the reverse strand, counting down.
ACAAAATGAATGTATTGTGTTCATACTCCAAGCTAAAGTAAAACTATTGAGTATGTCTCTTACCTCCTTTGCTGTAGACAGAGGCAGATATAAATGAGCTCTTGCACTACTCAATTAATCACTGCGTAGAATGTTTGTCAGGGTTCTGCATCCTGCATAATCCTGCACCCTCCACAAACCTGCATAATCCTGCACCCTCCACAAACCTGCATAATCCTGCACCCTCCACAAGGAATAGAAATGCAATGATTTGAATTTCTCTTTTTTAATTTTTAAAAAAAATATATTTTTATTGAGTTTCAATTACGGCATACAAGCGATATATGTCAAAACAGAATCAATAAGAACACACAGGCAGTAAATGTCAGTAATCAGACAGTATAAAGAAACATAATTGCCAGACAAACTGTAAACCCACAATATGTCTCATGAGGTCACTTTTGGACCCCCTAATAGTATATAAAAAATGTAAAGCTATAGCAGGTACTCTCAAATATTAGGAGACCACAATGGGTCCCAAATGGTGAACCACGTTTTGTTTTTTTTCCCTCTTCCCCATTTAAATTATCTATGGTTTTGACATAATTAATTAGATATAATTCAAATACTCAACTATATACAGTCATTTTTGAAGGGATAATATAGCAAAACTATATAAATTGAATAAGTAGAGAATAAACTTGGAATTAAATATCAAGCCAAAGAAATATACATAGGTCTGTAAGAAGCTCAGAGGTTAACGGTAAAGCTCAGAGGTTAACGGTTAGGTATATAGAAATATACATAGGTCTGTAAGAAGCTCAGAGGTTAACGGTAAAGCTCAGAGGTTAACGGTTAGGTATATAGAAATATACATAGGTCTGTAAGAAGCTCAGAGGTTAACGGTTAGGTATATAGAAATATACATAGGTCTGTAAGAAGCTCAGAGGTTAACGGTTAGGTATATAGAAATATACATAGGTCTGTAAGAAGCTCAGAGGTTAACGGTTAGGTATATAGAAGTATACATAGGACTGTAAGAAGCTCAGAGGTTAACGGTAAAGCTCAGAGGTTAACGGTTAGGTATATAGAAGTATACATAGGACTGTAAGAAGCTCAGAGGTTAACGGTAAAGCTCAGAGGTTAACGGTAAAGCTCAGAGGTTAACGGTTAGGTATATAGAAATATACATAGGTCTGTAAGAAGCTCAGAGGTTAACGGTTAGGTATATAGAAATATACATAGGTCTGTAAGAAGCTCAGAGGTTAACGGTAAAGCTCAGAGGTTAACGGTAAAGCTCAGAGGTTAACGGTTAGGTATATAGAAATATACATAGGTCTGTAAGAAGCTCAGAGGTTAACGGTTAGGTATATAGAAGTATACATAGGACTGTAAGAAGCTCAGAGGTTAACGGTAAAGCTCAGAGGTTAACGGTAAAGCTCAGAGGTTAACGGTTAGGTATTTAGAAATATACATAGGTCTGTAAGAAGCTCAGAGGTTAACGGTTAGGTATATAGAAATATACATAGGTCTGTAAGAAGCTCAGAGGTTAACGGTAAAGCTCAGAGGTTAACGGTAAAGCTCAGAGGTTAACGGTTAGCTATATCAAGCTTCATATTAGTAGGAAGGTAGTGGTAGAGTCCAGCTGTAAGTTTTATATGGCATTCTGAGTAATAATAGTTGGCTATAGAGGCCCATTTATCAAGCTCCGTATGGAGTTCTGAGCAGGCGGACAAGAATCGCCACAATTCAACCCGATCGAGTACGATCGGGTTGATTGACACCCCCGATTGGCCGCGAATTTGCAGGGGCGACATTGCACCAGCAGCTCTTGTGAGCTACGAGTGTAATGCTGAATACAGAGAGCGTATTGCTTTCCACATTCAGCGAGGTCTTGCGGACCTGATCCGCACTGTCGGATCAGGTCCGCAAGACCTCTGATAAATAGGCCTCATAGTATTAATCGCACTAATGTGTTATCTAAAGACTATTTAAATGAGCAACTAAATATTTCCATGAGAAAGCAGGTTTTCTAACTTATATGAGCTGCTTAATGATTTGAATTTCTCTCTTTAAATTCATCATCAAAGCAACTGTTTTTGTCTTCCAGGTATATTTGCCTTTAAGTGCAACCGTGCAGAAGAATTATTCAGTTTGTTGCAGTGCTGCATGCAGAATAACAGAATAAGTGTGATCTCAGACACAGACTATGACACTCCTACAGGTAAGCACAGAGTTTTCATCAAAATGGTTTACACTATTAAAGGGATAGTAAAACATAGTATAATAATATTGTACCGTAATATCTCTAGATGCGCACAAAGCCTTTGAATTGTATGAGACCATATATTTACAGCACTAACTAAATTTGGTTTCTCTGGAAACTGTTACAATATGATAAAATTATTATATAGGAAGTCCCAGGCAGCGCTAGTCATACATAATCATAAAACAGCATATTTTCCATTACTGAGAGGAACTCTCCAAGGCTGTCCTCTCTCTCCCCATTGATCTTTAATTTAGCCCTAGAACCACTACTGATTTGCTTTAAGATTAAATATTCCAGAAATAGTAATCCACGGTAAAGAGATTAAACTCGCAGTGTATACTGATGATCTACTAATCTTTACCAGACAATCAGAAGTAAATTTTAAACTTGTTGAAATATTCGGCTCATTTTCGGGCTATAAAATTAACACAAACAAGTCAGAAGTTTTATGGATTCATAAGCGTTAAAGGGGGCAGTAAACTTACATTCTAATGTTATATAATTCTGCACGTAGTGCAGAATTATATAACAGCTTACCGGCACATTTATACTTTCAATTATTTTTGATAAATTATATGTAAAACCCTCCTTTTACCACAACGCCGCTCTTTGCTCTACTGAGCGGGTTTGGTTTTTCCACAGTGCATCCAGAAACACTGTCTAGTCACAGTGTGCCCGGTCGCGCCATTAAAATGAATGTAGCTCGCTCCCGTAAAAATTATAGCGCTACCGCGATTATTGTATATCTTCCAAAATATCCTAGTGCTAATCAAAAAAGGATGAAATTAAGAAAATTAATGAATCTATCAAAATTTACTTATGGGGGAATAAGAAAGTAAGATTAAGCCATAAAAAAATGAATCCTCCAAAAAAAAAACCACACCTGGGGTTGGCTATACCAAACATTCTGCTATATAACTTGGGGGCAGTGAAAAACATTGCCCTAGATTGGCTAATGGATATAGGACATTTTACCATACTAGATATTGAATCTCAACTAGTCAAACCTTCTATATCTTAAAAATATTGTCCATCTAGAGATTAAAAAGCTTCCCTTGCACATTAAGAGAATAGATTTTCTGAAGGACCCAATAATAGCATGGCATAGGATCTGTAAAAAACTAAATCTAAAATTTGCAGTCTCTCACTTCTTTTCTATTAAAGGAAACCAGGATTTTCAACTAGGGCTTTAATCTAACGTGTGTTCGATATGGAAACAGCATGGCCTAGTTTATATGGATCAATTGGTAAATAGGGAATAAGGTTTTAGATTTTGTAACTACCGAAACTCAATTTTGGCTTAAAGGGACACTGAACCCAAATTTTTTCTTTCATGATTCAGATAGAGCATAACATTTTAAGCAACTTTCTAATTTACTCCTATTATCAAATTTTATTTATTATCTTGGTATCTTTATTTGAAATGCTTGAATGTAAGTTTAGATGCCGGCCCATTTTTGGTGAACAACCTGGGTTGTTCTTGTTGATTGGAGGATAAATTAATCCACCAATAAAAAAGTGCTGTCCACGGTACTGGAACAAAAAACCTTGGATGCATTCTTTTTCAAATAAAAATAGCCAGAGAACGAAGAAAAATTGATAATAGGAGTAAATTAGAAAGTTGCTTAAAATTTTATGCTCTATCTGAATCGCAAAAGAAAAAAATTGGGTTCAGTGTCCCTTTTTAAGAAGGAATATTATTCGGCTTATCTACAAGTAAGATACTATTGCCTGAAATTTATAAGATTATATGGGAAATTGTGGGACTACCCCCCACTCTCACCAGTATTCAATGCATACAAAAGAGGTACATTCTCCATCGCTTTACTATATAATATTATAAACAATATAGACTGAGAAACATCTGGAGAGGATTACAGTAAAATGGAAAGACATTAAAAAATCGGGTGGATACAGCGCTGGAAATAAAAATGTCTGGTTATATGCAAACAAATAAGGTAAGTAAAATCCCTAAAACAAATTTTACTAAAAAGAACACAAAATAAGAAGAAACCTATTTGCGCTAGTATAAACACACAGAAACACAGCTAAAGCATATATCCAACAAATGTAAGTAATGTATAATTAAGACTTAGGAATAAAAGTAGCATGCAATATAAAACATAAATTGCCTATAATAAGGAACACTAGAGAAAAAAACACTATATAATATGAGATATAAAATGTATGTGGATTATTAGAAGGCTATTTAAAATATATCATATAATTTAATACACCAAGTTACTTAATACAACGTATTAAACAAACATTCTTTCATTTCATATAAAAATGGGTATCCCAAAACATATAACATAAGACATAAAAACATAAAACATAAAACAAGTAAGTGTTGAAATTAAAAGAAAGAGGAAAGAAAAGTTGAAACCCACTGGGTGCACAGATGGGAGTAATCGCATATAAAAAAAACTTAAATTGGACTCATAGAGGACATATAAAGAAAAAACACAAACAGCTGTGAATAAGTAGCACACAGCAGTAAATAAATTGCAATGAGAGAGCGCTAAAAATAACGTTAAAAATAAAACATAACAATACAAAAATAAATGCACACAAATAACATAGATTAACTGCAATGCAAAACGCAGAAATTCTTTCAAAGAGGTGAATAAAACGTCTATTAGAGGGAGCGTGGAGATTTTTGGATATCAAATTCCTCTCTTTCGTGCAAAAAATGTTCCGGAATATGCAATGGGCAGTTTTTATGCTGTATGCACAGTGTCCTCTGTAAAAAGTAGAAATAAAAACTTCTCAGGGTAGTGTTGGAATTTTCAAATAAAGTGTATATCCAAACTTACAGTATAGAACTCTGCTATCCGCTCCCACTGAAGTCCGCTCACTGAAGAACACACAGTCTATGAATCGGAGTAGTTCAGCTGTTTAAGCCGTTGCAGCTTCTGCTTTTTGGAGCTGGTAGTGGAGTATCTTATGTCTGAGTATTCAGACTACGGGGGCCTGTATCCTGCAAAAGCAGAAGCAACGCCCTGAAAAAAGTTTTTATTTCTACTTTTTACAGAGGACACTGTGCATATAGCATTTAATCTGCACTGTGCATACAGCATAAAAACTGCCAATTGCATATTCCGGAACATTTTTTTTGCACGAAAGAGGAATTTGATATCCAAAAATCTCCACGCACCCTCTAATAGAGACGTTTTATTCACCTCTTTGAAAGAATTTCTGCATTTTGCATTGCATTTAATCTGTTATTTGTGTGCATTTATTTTTGTATTAAGTTTTATTTTTAACGTTATTTTTAGCGCTATCTCATTGCAATTTATTTACTGCTGTGTGCTACTTATTCGCAGCTGTGTGTGTTTTTTCTTTATATGTCCTCTGAGTCCAATTTTGTTTTTTTATATGCGATTACTCCTATCTGTGCACCCAGTGGGTTTCAACTTTTCTTTCCCCTTTTCATTTCAACACTTACTTGTTTTATGTTTTATATGTATTTATGTCTTATGTTATATGTTTTGGGATACCCATTTTTATGTGAAATGAAAGAATGTTTGTTTAATATGCTGTATTAAGTTGGTGTATTAAATTATATGATATATTTTAAATAGCCTTCTAATAATCCACATACATTTTATATCTCATATATATAGTGTTTTTTTTCTCTAGTGTTCCTTATTATAGGCAATTTATGTTTTTATATTGCACTCTACTTTTATTCCTATATATTTTAGTAGACAACCCAAAGTATTGATCTAGGCCCATTTTGGTATATTTCATGCCACCATTTCACCGCCAAATGCAATCGAATAAAAAAATTGTTCACTTTTTTACAAACTTTAGGTTTCTCAATGAAATCATTTACAAACAACTTGTGCAATTATGGCACAAATGGTTGTAAATGCTTGTCTGGGATCCCCTTTGTTCAGAAATAGCAGACTTTTGTGGCTGTGGCATTACTTTTTGGTAATTGGAAGGCTGCTAATTGCCGCTGCGCACCACACTTGTATTAGGCCCAGCAGTGAAGGGGTTAATTAGGTAGCTTGAAGGGTTAATTTTAGCTTTAGTGTAGAGATCAGCCTCCCACCTGACACATCCCACCCCTGATCCCTCCCAAACGGCTCTCATCCCTCCCCCACAATTGTCCCGCCATCTTAAGTGCTGACAGAAAGTAAAAATAAATAAATATATATATATATTACTCCCCCCCCCCCAAGAGCTCTCTAACCCTCCCCCCACTAACTATTTTATACCATTCAGGTACTGGCAGCTGTCTGCCAGTACCCACTTTGCATTTAAATGTTTGTTTTTTGTTTTTTGTTTTAAATCAACCACTATTTTTCTGTAGTGTAGCTGCCCCCCTTCAAACCCTCCCCCTCCCCCTTCCAGACCTATTTTCAAAAATTATTTACCCCCTCCTCTCCCACCCACCACCCTCTCCCACCACTTCCATCCTTCGTTTAGGATGGATGTCGGCTCTTCAAAAACTGTAAGTGGATCTTCGGGGGATAGTGTTAGGCTTTTTTAAGGGTTTTTTGGGTGGGTTTTATTTTTAGATTAGGGGTTTGGGCACTTGAAAAAGAGCTAAATGCCCTTTTAAGGGCAATGCCCATACAAATGCCCTTTTCAGGGCAATGGGGAGCTTAGGTTTTTTTAGATAGGATTTTAGTTGGGGGGTTGGTTGTATGGGTGGTAGGTTTTACTGTTGGGGGGTTGTTTGTATTTTTAATTTTTTTTTACAGGTAAAAGAGCTGATTTCTATGGGGCAATGCCCTGCAAAAGGCCCTTTTAAGGGCTATTAATAGATAAGTTTAGGCTAGGGTTTT